>NC_056672.1:83907500-83982500 GCF_018350195.1 Panthera tigris | reverse complement strand
AAGTTGTCAACTGAACTGATGTTTAGCTTCAGTAAGATGGCCTGAAAGAGAAGAGCCAGTACAAGGAAAAACTCACAGAAGCAACTTTTTGCTTTAAAAAACAGCTTATATTTCTAACCCCATCTTAAGGAGGTCAGTTACTTTATCATCTGAAGGCAGAAGATAAATTGACACTTCATCAAAAAAAAAAAAAAATATATATATATATATACATGTATATATATAAATTAAAGCCTTCAAAATTAGAGCTTAGATACAATATAAGAAAATACATGCTTTCTGAATTATAAATCTCTCATAAAATCATTTCATATTTCAGATAGGGCACTGTCTTTAAATTTTGCATCTAGCTTCTTGTTAACAGTGCGTTAAAAACTTCACTAAAACACAAACGTACTCAGATCGAAATATTTCTACCCATTTAAATTGTCTCACACTAAACCAATGCCACAGTTTACTACAACATTCTTTTAAAATTAACTCCAACATCCAGAACAGTTAAGAAATCAACTTAATCTCCCTTGATTCTCTAACCAAGACAATCAATTCTGCCTACAGTAAAGGAAGCAAGCGCTGCCCACCCAACAGCATTCTGAACAAAAGCTTGCTGTACTATAGGCACTGCAAGTTCAACACCAAACAATTCATACAACAGTAGAGCTATACTCCAGAGACTTCACTCTTTTCTTTCTTCTCTGTCACTGAACAAACGGAGGTAAGACAACACTCTGGGGATGAAATAGCAAAGAGGAGGAAAAGCAGAGTGGTTATAAATGTCCTGTTGCAACAGTTACGTACATAAAAATCCAGCCATGCATTTCTCTGGTGCCTACCATATCACAAGTCCAAGGCAAAAAAACACAGTAACTAGGGGGTGCTAGATTAACACAGACAGAAGAATAATCTACATTTCTCCTATCCCCCAGAAACAAGCATTAGCCAAGTCTGATCTTAAAAACACTGCCACAAAATATCTGAGTTTTCAACAATGAGAATAAATTTAATTATGGTCATCTAATTATTCAAATGGTTTAGGATCTAAGGCTATGGGCTGAAAATTTGGATAGACTTGGGAGCAAATCCAAGCTCTACTACTAGGTGGTCTTGGTCAATTTATTAAACCTCCCTAAATATTAGCTTCCTCACCTGAAAAAGAGGAATAATCAAACAAATCAGAGTTGATGCATGTAAAGAGCCTATCACGATCCCTAGTATATATGGTGGGTCCTAATGTTAGTACATAATAATGAAATAATTTCTCAACAATGACATACTTAGATGCTACTTGGTCAACAGAAACCAAAAAATGTGAGGCTCTATGGCAGACGATAACAGTAACAAATTGAACAACTTAAAATCAAACAAGCAAATAATTTCCACAAAGAAGGTACCCTTTTAGGTTCAAATTGTTACCTCAACTCCCGTTACAATGTTCTTTTGTGACAATTTAATTAGAAAGAGATTCGAAAGAAAGAGTAAGGGTAAAGAAATAATCTTGTAATATAAATATTTCCAGTCCTTGTCCTTTACCCCACACATACACATGATATCCCCAAAAGGCTATTTAGCATATTTTAAAACTAAGTTTTTCAAATAAAAATTTTCTTGATGTAGAAAGATAGAGTACACTAACTGTTATAAAATTATAGTCAATGTACCAATACGATCAAGGAGTTAGGGAAGAAAAATGGCCAATTCTTCAAAGGAAAGGAGAAAAATTTACTTTGAAGTTTAGCTCTCGCTAAGGGATGGAATGTGTGTTAGGGGTCACTAATAAGCCCCTAAAGCATATATAAGTAATAACATAAAAGCTAAGCAGAAAAGGCTAGAAAAAAGAAGTTAACCTATTGTTACACATTCCCTATAAGAAACAACGGCTAAAAAACCGATGTGTACAGAGAATAGCATTATTTGCATATGATTAGAAGAACATTATTAAACAATTGCATTGTTAAGTGGTCTCTAAAACAAAATGGACACACTTCCAGTGCTTTAGAAGAAAACTCCATCCTGGAAAAATTCCTTCTTTATTCCAAAGTTATTTCTATCTATCTACAGAAAAATTTTCTGGAGGACATTTTACATAGCAGCGTAACATTAAACAAAGTCACAATTATTTACCTTCATTATCTTCCTTACTAGTTAAGATAAAAAGTCAAAGGACAGGTCTGTGAACACAAGAAGCATAAAAACAAACCCTCTGCCAACACCCATATTTACAAAGAGGCATCTGAATGGCCCACTGTCCAAAGTGCTCCCTGTAGCCCAGAAATGAGCATCTCAAGATTGACAGATAACAGAACGTTGTATTGGTCTCTTAGAGCTTTTGCTTTACGCTAAGAAATTTAAGCCAGCAAAATACTTCTAAATGGAGTATAAATGTATTAGTTGTCAGGAGTTCATTATCTCAATTCCATAAGCAGGAAGGTCACTGAAAAGACAATTTTGGAATGTTTAAAAATCATATACCAACAATACCCCTTTCGCTTACCCTTTCTCCAGTCTTTCATTTCTTGTTGTCCACACAATGTATATACTTGGATGTTATGCCGTCACCCAAAACCAAACATATCTAAAACATCTTCCCTAACTCTCCTATCAGAGTCAGCAGGACTGATATGCTCTCTGGCTTCCAAGCTTTTAATCTCCCTGTAAATCTTTGGCTTTTCTCCCTCTGTCTGTTCATGTTAAATCTTGCTAACTTTTATTGTATAAGGAGTTACATCTGTTCATCCAACACAACTGGAGTTCACAACCTAACTACCCAGTAATCAATGCTTGCCTCTACCTTCAACCTTTCCATTTATCCTTCATTTCATAGAATCCTGTTTCTCAAGAATTATTTTCCATTTCATCCTTTGGCAAGAGAAGATAAAGAATTATATGAATAAAATTAGCATTTATTGAGCATCTATTATATCTCAAGAACTCCTATGTGTTCTCTCATTATCCCATTCAATCTCACTGAAGTTAAAGGTGAAGTAGGTTACATGCATTAAGTGAGTGAAAGGCAAAGAGAAAGTATTTTTATTACAAGGCTATTCTTTTGTCCTTCCTCTGTCTTTTAAACCTCATTCTAATTGAATTGCAATAAAAAAGACATTAATTTATTCAATTTATAGACTTGTACAAAGTGATAGATCTTCTGAGTATATTTCTCTTTACATATTATGTTGCCTGTTGATTCTTCAAACCTATGACAATGAATAAGAGTCACTTGATTCTTACCTCAAAATTACCATTAATAGTAGTAACATACATCTATACTACACATACTGAATACCTACTACGTACAAGGCACTTGGCAATATGCCTTCATGCACGATTCCATTTAATCCTCACAACTACCCCTGAGGTTAAGCACTCTATTTAATTCCATTTTAGAATTTAAAAGGTAGCAAGGAATGGTTATTAAGTTACTTCTTCAAGGCAACCTAGCTGGGAAGGAATGAAACTGGGACCCAAATCCAGGACTCTACGACTCCAAAGCTCGTCATGTGAACCATTCTTCTCTCATGGGAGTTAAGCGCCACAAAAAATCTCCATCTTACCTCGTTGGCTTCCTGTTTTCTTCTACCTTTGCAAAAATTTCTCATCCCTTATATAGGACTTCGCTGGAAACTCTAACACTCTCCAAAATAAAATAAAATAAAATAATAAAAAATAAAATAAAAATACATCCTCCCCACCTTCAAAATTCTACTTTGTTCTCTTCAGTCCATCAAACCTTCTTAGATTAGTACCATACATTTCAAGTCTCGACAATACAGTACCAGCCACCATTACTGGCCTTTGTTCTCTCCAAATATTTTGTGCTTTAGCACAAACAGCTAGTGTTATGCATATGTATTTTTGTCACTTGACACTAGCAGAGTCCATTTTAATCTTATGAAGAACAAAGAACATCAAGTTGTAACACTAGCAAACAACAGACTTAATTATATTTATATAGATAACTTGGTTATATACTAAGAGTGTAATTTGATAGGAGATTCTTCATATTCCTGCAATGTATATCTTCCTGTTACTTCCCATTTGTAACCCAAATCTTCTGTCTACCCAAATATGTGTGGAGTTTCTGATGATACTAAGGAGCTACAAGCTGAGCACTACAAATTTAGAGGTGGTTTGTAGCTTAGTGTAGCGATTGTTCATATGGATTGCAAAAGTTTCTTTAACGTTGTGAGAACAAGAACCAATTGCTTGGAAGAGAAAAGGAAGAGAAAAGAAAGAAAGGATGGGAAGTCTTTTTTCTCAGAGTGCCAAATACATGGCATTGGCTCTGCTATTAACATGTTTCCATCTACGGCTTCAACAGGACAACGCCAACCAAGGATTCATCTTTTAGGCCACCTTTTGGGAAAACCAACCAACATTGTGAACGTTCTTGAGACCACTATTTGGAAAAAGAAACTGCAGAATAGATCAAAATAGCTCTTTATCAACCTTAATTATACCATCTAGATTCCTTTTGAAGCATATTTTCTTTTTAACATTTTTAATGTAAGGTCACATTGTTCAAAATGCAAAAAGTACAACATTTTAAAGTTGTTTTCCTATTCCTGAATGCAAACCCCTTGTTCTCCTCCAGAGGCAAATGTCATATGTTTCTTCTGTGTGCCTAGAGATAGATAGATAGATAGATAGATAGATAGATAGATAGATATACATGCACACAAAATAAGTACGTATTTCTGTTACTTTTCCTTTATTAGATATAGATATATTTAATGCATATACACACTGTTCTGTACCTTAATTTTTTTATTTGACATATCTTGGAAACTGGTCTTATATTAGTGCATAATGAATACATCAAGAGCTTCATCATTCTATTTTATGGGTTACAGTATTACACTGAATGGGAGTAACATAACTTATTTAACTAGTCTCCTACTAATGAACATTTAAATTGTTTCCAAGCTTATACTATTTTAACAAATGCTAGACTTATCTTTGAATACATACAAGATTTCTTACATACAAATATATATGGAGGCTAACTTCCAAGAATCGCAATTACTGGGTCAAAAGATTATGTACTCTTAAACTTCTGCTAGATATTGCCAAATTGCCCTCCAAAGAAGGTTATATCAATTTGCATTTACACCAAGCAATTTTAAAAGTGCCTCTCTACACACCCGTCTCCATCACACTTTTAGCATACTTTTTAATCTCTGCCAATCTGCTAGATGAAAAATGGTAGCTTGGTGCAGTTTTACCATGTTTTGACTCTTGAAAGTCAGTGGAAAGCAGTGATCAAGAAGGTGGGTTCTGGGATTCTGCCACCCAGCTGGCTCTGCATTCACTGTGCAACCACGGACAGCTAATTTAACCTCTGAGCCTCCACTTCCTCATAAGTCAAATGGGGATAATACTTCAATTTCAAATGTTCTTGTGAAAATTATATGAGTTAATACATACAAGGTGCTTAGAACTGTGTGTTTGGCACATAATAATGCTTGATAAGTGGTTATTTCTTTTTCTAATTTTGAATGAGGATAGGCAATTTTATTTGCATGTTTAAAGAGTTATTGGGGGCACCTCGGTGGCTCAGTTGGTTAAGCGTGTGACTTCAGCTCAGGGTCATGATCTCAGGGTTTGTGGGTTCGAGCCCTGTGTAGGGCTCTGTGCTGGCAGCTTGGAACCTGGAGCCTGCTTCAGATTCTTTGTTTCCCTATCTCTCTGCCCCTCCCCTGCTAACTCTCTCTCTCTCTCTCTCTCTCTCTCTCTCTCTCTCAAAATAAGCATTAAAAAAAAAAAAGAAAAAGAGTTGTATTGGAGTGCCTGCTGGTTCAGTCGGTAAAGCACGTGACTCTTGATCTCAGGGTTGTGAGTTCAAGCCCTATGTTGGGCACAGATATTACTTAAAAAAAAAAAAGTGATTCGTATTGACTTTTCTGTTAATTGTCTTTGCATATATTTTATCTACATTTTATTGGATTAGAATCCAAAATATGCAGAACTGTTATCAATCAATAAGAAAAGCCAAACTAATAAAAAAGCAAGCAAAGGATATAAATAGATCACAAAAAGGTAAAAACAAGTGGTCTGTTATAAGTCTTAGCCAGTATCACATGAGCATTATCACTTTAAAAACTTGTGAAAAGATGGGGCGCCTGGGTGGCTCAGTCCATTAAGCTGCTGACTCTTGATTTCAGCTCAAGTCATGATCTCACAGTTCGTGAGTTCGAGCTCCACGTTGGGTCCCCCCACCCACCCACTGTCAGCGAAGAGCCTGCTTGGGATTCTCTGCCTCTCTCTCTGCCCCTACCCACTCACTCTCTCTCTCAAAATAAATAAAATAAACATTAAAAAATAAATCTGTGAAAGGTGACACTTAATGGAGTTTATGCATCCCTTGTTCCCTCTCCAGGGAGAGTCTTGGTTCACATATTTTCTTCTGTCATGGAAACTTTCCCAGACTACTCTTTCTGAAGTCTCATCCTACAATAATTCATAACATTTATCATGCTCTTAAATTATTCTATTTATTGACTTATTTATTAGCTGTCTGTCTGCACTTAATTGTATGGTCTTTGAAGGCTGCACACTTGTCAGCCACGTTCACTGCTGTATTCCTAGTACCGAGAAGAATCTCTGGGTCAGAGAAAGCAAGCAGAATGTATCTGACTGATAACACTATTAAAAGTTAAACTAAAATTGGAACCTCATGCAGTGCAGATGGGAATACAAAATGGTGCAGCCATTTTGGAAAAAAGTCTGGCAGCTCCTCTAAGGTTGAACAGAGTCACCACGTGATGCAGTAATTCCACTCCACGGTATATACCCAAGAACAATGGCAGTGTATAACCACACAAAAACTTGCACACAATGTTCACAGCAGCATTATTCATAATCGCCGAAAAACTAAAACAACCCAAATATCCATCAACTGATAAATGGATAAATAAATAAAATATCCATTCAATGGACATTTATTCTGCAATAAAAAGAAATGAAATGTTGATACATGCTACAATATGGAAGAACTTTGAAAACAGAATGCTAAGCCAATCATAAAAGACCCTATATTGTATGACTCCACTGATTTTAAAGGTCAAGAATAGGGGAGTCTGGATGGCTCAGTTGGTTAGGTCACCGACTTCGGCTCAGGTCATGATGTCACAGTCTTTGAGTTCGAGCCCCGCGTCAGGCTCTGTGCTCAGCCCTCAGAGCCTGGAGCCTGCTTCCGATTCTGTGTCTCCCTCTCCCTGCCCCTTCCTTGCTTGCTCTCTCTCTGTGTCTCTCTCTCAGAAATAATAAACATTAAAAAAAATAATAATAAAAATAAAATAAAATGTCAAGAATAGGGGCACCTGGGTAGCTCAGTCAGTTAAGCCTGTGGCTCTTGGTTTTGCCTCAAGTCATGATCTCGTGGTTCCAGAAATCAAGCCCCACATCGGGCTCTGCACTGACAGCACAGAGCCTGCTTGGGATTCTCTCTCTCTCTGCCCGTCCTGTTTGCAAACTCTCTCTCAAAATAAATAACTTAAAAAAATTATTAAAAAAAAATAAAATGTCAAGAATAGGCAAAACTATAGAGACAGAAAGTACAGTAGTGGTTGCCTAGGCTGGGGGTGGGGAGGATTAGGAGGAAATGGGTACGAGGCTTTGTCTGGGAGGTGATGAAAATGTTCTAAAATTGATTGTTGTGATGGTTGAAAAATTCAGTGAATATGCTACAAAAAAAAAAAGAAAGAAAAGAATTGTCCACTTTGAGTGAACTGTATGATACATGAATTCTATTTCAAAAGAGCTGTTATTTTTAAAAAGTTAAACTGAACAAAAGATAAACTGCATTCTGATTCTTAACACCCAAGGAATGGAGACATCAGTACCATTTTGCTGGAAATGATAGGTGAAAAAGGGACCAAAAGAATGGGGGGAGGAAGGGAAGAAAAAAAATTTCTTTTTAAAGTGCTAAAATCATTCTGGTGCCTAAAAAGATTATCTGTTCCTAGACAGCCCAATTTTTCTTTTCTTCTCTAAAAACAGAATTTGATCTAGAACTGGAAAACATTTCCCGTATTTTCTTTTGTCCAAAGCTCTCCTTACAAACCTCATCTGCAGCAAACGTGAACCCAGTTCTCTACAAACCACGACTCTGTGGGCCTAACAGTGCTTCTTGACAAAATGTTAAGACAGGGGAGGACATCAGGAAAAGTGAGTTTCACTTGTGAGTTACAACACTGATAAGGAGCTCAGTGGGTAGAACAGCATTCTATTATGCAACACCATTCTGGCACTTTCCTAAGAATTTGGAAGCCACATATATTTTATGGTAGCACATGCTCTACTTCCTTCATCTTTAATAAAGAACCAAAGAAAAGACATCATTTAAATATCTTTCTCAACCTTTTAAGCTAGCGTTTTTCAAAAACGTTAAGAATCTTTGCAGATATCCCACAATCAGGGCAAATGTCTTAAGAGAATTAACCTGAGTTTACACAAAGTTGATTTGTGTTTTTTGCCCCAAACCAAAACCTTTTGGTTTAAATAACTCTGCAAGCTACCTTTGAGAGCCATGTTACCCAAAGTTTCTAGAAAGTTAAGTATAGTGTAAATAGGAAAGGCACAGGCTCTGGAGCCAGATACAGATACATTTGAATCCAGAACCTTCACTTATTAGCCATGCAACCTTAGGTAAATTGCTTAATTTTGCTAATCCTCAATTTTCTGATCTATAAAATTAAGATAATACAAATTCATGGCGGTATCATGAGGATTCAGCAATAAAATGTAGTGTTTTTTTCATTGCCAGCACATTCTTGGTATATTGCAGGAACTTACTAGAGTAAATACTGATTTCTTCTCCCTATTCGTTCTTCTTCCTAATCATACCTCGATAATTTGCACCCAAGGATAAAGCTCAAAAGAAACCCTTCTTAAACCAAGTTGCATACAACAGCATCACAGAGCAGTGTCATACAGTGGTTAAGATTACACAGACCCTGAAATGAGAACACAACAGTGTACATATTTTTTAAAATCTCACCAAATTTCACCATCAGAACAAGAGAGAGCACTCAGGAAAAAGACATCTTCTACAAAAGTAGGTTTAAAGGAATCCCCCTAAACCCTAGAATACAGACAGGTATGGCCAAAAAACATCCAATAGCAGCAAGTGGTGATGACAACAATTAGTATAAAAGGGGCTGTAGACATGGAACCCAAACCTCATCAACAAAAAGTCACTCCAGAGAGAAAGGGACCAATGTTATGTGGGATCCCAGACAAACGAAGCTGAAACCAACTACTAACGCTGGAAGGAGTCCATACAGGCTCCAAGTCATGGGAGAGAACCATCTTAAAAACTGAAGACTAATATAATAAATGATGTAACAGCCTATCGGTCTGACCTCAAAACAGCGGGGGATGCCTGGCTGGCAGTGGGTAGAACATGTGACTCCTGATCTCCAGGTCATGAATTCAAGCCCCACGTTGGATGTAGAAATTACTTAAAAAAAAAAAAAAAAAAAAAAAAAAAAATTACACACACACACACACACACACACACACACACACACACACAGTGGTCTGTTTGTACATCCTAGGGAGATATAATGAGGGGACCTTCCCCCGAAAAGTCCAAGGAAGACTTTAACTTCATTCAATAGTCCATTGTTATTTTGAAACCGTTATAAACATAACATAAGATACAGAAAATAAGTAATTATGTTACTTTGGCTAGGAATCCAATTTTTAGAATAAAGGAGATACAAGTGTAAGACCAAAGAAGTTAAGTAAAAAAAGCCCCTATAATCTTAAATTTGAATTAGAATTATCAGTGTGAACTCATGTCTTTTCCCTTCCTTTTTCCTAAAAGCAAACAATTCAATTTCTATATGTACCCATACTGTGGTAACTGTATATCATTTCTCAATACAAAGAACGATGACTCCGGAGAAATGACAGATACCAGGTCTAATGCAAAGAATATTCAAGATGAGCCTGGCATATTTTGTTGCACCAGAAAGTAGAAAGCTATGAAAGCTAATAATGGAGTCTTGTCAAAAGGACATACAAGCCATCTAGAAAGGGCTTCCACTGGATAAATGTGGGACAATTTCAGCATCAAAAAGTATAATGCCCATGGCAGCTACATTTGTGGTGAGCACAGCAAGATGGATAAACTTGTTGAATCACTATGTTGCACACTTGAAACTAATGTGAACGTCTCAATACTTCAATTAAAAAAAGTACAGTGCCTGCAACTGATTAAAACACACTGAGATACTTAAAGCCAAGACTTCATAATAACTACTAAAAAATAAAAAGAGGGAAAACAGAAGAAAGAATGAAAGAAATACACCAAAAAACTTACATACCACTGGAAGATACTAAGGCACTACCTCATTACTCTGGAAATAGATAATCAAAGAGAAAGAAGTAAGCATTTTATACTGCCTTTCTGGTATGAATTATATTTCAGGATAACCAAATAGCCTTAGTGGAGCAAATAAAGCTCTTTTAAAGAATTCTGGCTAATAAATGAAGAAGGAATAAAATAATTGGAAATTACCATTCTCAACCCCTAAGAAATTCAGTAATTCAAGCACTGATCATCCATGCATGGTAAAACCATTAGAAGATGAATAAGGAACTTTACAGTGAAAGGATCAGGCCAGCACTATGGAATCCACTGATCAATCTTAGTATTACAAAAAGTAAGACAACCAAACTTTATGACTGATGTGATACAATATGAGTCTAATCAAGCTTCTAGATCTATTCATGGAATAGAGACATAAATTAATGCCACAAGGAAGTAATCAGCGAACTCCAGAACGTGAGGTATTCTACAAGGGTAACCACTCTGGTTTCTTTAACAAGTCAACGGTATATGGAAAAGAATGGTGGTGGGGGGCGTCCACCTGTTCTAATTTATTTTTTTAATATATATTTATTTGGAGAGAGAGAGAGAGAGAGAGAGCGCACGCAAGCAGGGGAAGGGGCAGAGAGAAAGGGGAGAGAGAAATCTCTCTCTGACAGCGCAGAGCCTGACATGAGGCTCGAACCCATGAACCACAAGATCATGACCTGGGCAGAAATCAAGGGTCCAACACTTAATCGAATGAACCACCGGGGGACCCTATCTGTTCTAATTTAAAAGATAGCTAATACCATAACAATCAAATATAGTAAATGGACATTTTTACATGCTGATCCAAACAATCCAACTGTAAAAAGACTTATGTTAGACAATCAGGAAATCAGGATATTAGAGGGTATTTAGAAAGTCTTGTTAATTGAAGACCTCTTGTTAATTTTGTGAGGTGTGATAGTGCCACTGTAGTTTACGTAAGGAAGAAAATACCTTCTTTAAGAGAGAATTTAAGTATTTAGAGATGAAATACCATGGTGTCTGGAATTTGCTTTAAAATATTCTAGCAGGGAAAAAGTTGTTGGGAGGAAATATGAAACAAATATGCTGACGGTGGTTACGTCTGGTTGATGGTTATATTAAGGTTCACGGTACTCTCTCCTGTATACTTGGAAATTTTTATAATAAAAAGTAAAACATATAAAACAATGGATAAAAAACCCAAAAATAAAACAACAACAAAAAGAACGGTATGAGCTCTAGAATGACTGCTAAGGGACTGAATCCTAGTTCTATCGTTTATTAATTGTATGAATTTGGGTAAATCATTTAACTTCATTAAACATGGCTCTCCTTCCATCAAATGGGGGATATAGAACCTTATTTATTAAGTTTGAATAAGATAATCCATATAAAGTACACAGAATGTTTCTAGCACATTTTAAAAAGCCCAGTAAATGTCAGCAATGGTTATGATTATGATTAGTATTATTGCAGAGTATATGTTAGCAAAGTATCCTGAATAGTTATATATATATATATACATATATATAAAAATAGATCCAATGTTTATTTTTTGTCAAAATTTGTGTTTCTTTTTCTAAAGCACAGATAAGGGATGGGTTAAATAGGTAATGGAGATTAAGGTACATACACGTTGTGATGAGCACTGGGTGTTGTATCTTAAGTGCTGAATCACTAAATAGTACACCTGAAATTAGTATTACACTCCATGTTAACTGAAATTTAAATAAAAACTAAAACAACAACAACAACAACAACAACAACACAAAAGCACAAATATACAATTTCGAACATCTATAAATAACTACTTCTCCTTTTCTATTATTCAGCTTTTTGAAAATTAATAAAAACATTTTTATTACCAATATAATGGCAAAGATCAACTGTTTCAAATTTTATACTATTCTTCAGTTAAATTTAAGTGACACAGTGTCATCAGTATTTAATCTATAATTCATGGTTCTATTTTTAAATTTAAGCTTTTTCAAAACAATACTTAGAAGATATTTAGCTAATAGCAAATCTAAGAAACATACAAAGCCACCTTTTTTTCAACTCATCAACTAAAAAACAGAAATATTTTCCTTGTTTCTAAACAAATAAAATCAGTTTGGTGCTCTTAATACATGTGCTTTAACATAATACAAAAAATCCCTTTGTAAATAAAAAATTATACCGAAGTCTACAGAGCTGAGGCAACTGATAAATTTTTCCTTTCACTTTTAATCAGGCTTCCTGTTGTAAGAGCTCAGCAGACAGTGACGCGAGACACTGCCTCCCAACTTCGGTTCACCTTTGCAGTTCCACAAGGGACACCATGTCAAGATTGTTCAGCTTTTTTGATGAGTGCTGCGTGGGTAACTAATGTGTAAATGCAGATACGTATAGAAAGCAGTTTTGACAGTGATGTATTGCAACTGGTTCCAGATGTCGGTAAGGGATGCTTGGCCAGGCATTTGGGGCTCCACTGCCACAGAGCAGTGCTGGGACCAAGCTAATCTTCAAAAGCCCATGGCACTTTCATTCTACAATTAGAATCTTCTTTTCTTTAAAAAAAATTTTTTTTAATGTTTATTTATTTTTGAGAGAGAAAAAGAGCATGAGCAGGGGAGGAGCAGAGAGAGAGGGAGTCACAGAATCTGAAGCAGGCTCCAGGCTCTGAGCTGTCAGCACAGAGCCCAATGCAGGGCTCGAACTCACAAACCCTGAGATGATGACTTGAGCCGAAGTAGGTCGCTTAACCGACTGAGCCACCCAGGCGCCCCTACAACTAGAATCTTCTTAAAACAATAACTTTGCTTCTGTTCTTTCAGGAAAATGCTAAATATTTGTACTTGGTTGCTTTTTTTAAAATTTAAGGAAAGGGACATTGAGATATTGAGTATCCTAACAGTTTGGCTGAAAGGAAAACTGCAAAGCAAATTGCTGAGATACTCGAAATTAAGCACATATTCATGTCACATAATGAGAATGTGAACTAAATTGCACCAAAATTTGAATATGTACAGAAGTTTAACCCCTGATTAGCAAAGTAAACATTGAGATTACTCATTACCGATATCAGAATTCCTGAAAGATTATCAACATGAACATGGTACGTATGTCACAATAACTGGAAATCATATCAAGTTTATCTCCCTTTTTGCCATCTGTAAACTTGACAAGAGTGTATTAGCTAAAGAAAATGTCCTGCAGTTGCCATGACTTTAAGAACCAAATGAAAGATTTTTTAATAATGCATTTCCACAACAAAATCCTAGAAAAGAAGGACTGGCAAGCGGCATGTGAATAAATGAAATTTCTGGTCTACTGGCTAATGAAGTGCAATAAGATGTATACAAAAATTCCAAAACAGAAATACATTATTACAATCACGCAACAAACAGCCTTTAACCTTTAAAATTGATAATAAAGTTGCACTTTCTTCATGAAAAATGTTGTAGCACCGCTCCAACATAAGCATTTGGTCTAATGGGAATTTTTTCAAACAACCTGTCTGTCTCCCTCTTCTTTCAATACCAAACTCCTAGCTCCAATCAAAAACGCTCTCGGGGGATTACCTACAGCTACATTCTCTCCATGTGGTTTTGCTGTAAGGCATTTTCTCATTGATCAAGGGAACTGCAGAAAGCATGCATTCTGTTTATCCTAGAACAAAGAAGGTGACTTATATATACTGATTTTCAGTATCAAATCAAAGGTTTTGAAATACTTTTAATAGAAATAAGGGCAAACAAATCTGTCAGAATGATGTTTAGAACTCTATGTTCCTTTTGATTTCCTAATAAATTGAATAAATTAGACATTCTGAATACATTACAAAACTTTTAATATGTGAGAGAACCTTGTGGTCAGTAACTTTCTATTATAAATAAATTGTTTAACTAGAGCCTGAAGCTGCTATGTTTGGTCTGATATAACTTGATATGCTAATTGAAAGGTCAAGAGTAGTTTTAAAAACTGACCAATCTTATTTTTCCAGATGGATCATCAAATTTATTTCTAGCCTTGCATTTAAATGATCAACCAGTAAAATTTTATTACAGGCTTAGAATACATTAAAAAATGGTGCCAGATAGCAGAAGAGCTGTAAAGTATTTATTCCCATCTCCCCTTTTGTAGGGTTCTGTTATGGCAAATCTTTATTGTGACATGCATATCAACACGCCACACCTTAAAACAACCTGAATTTTGGTCCAATCCTAAATATGCTGGTTTTGATTCCTAATAAATTATGTTCAACAAATAAAAATATAGTTGGAGCATTTCTACATAAACCATTAATTACTCTGAAATATGGAACACTTGTCTAGGCCGTACAGTTACATATATCAGATCTGGCAAGTCAAAACAAAATTATTGCCTAGTAAATATATGGATACAAGTACATTTAACTAAATGAGTTTTGTGTTTATCTTGTCAGCTTACTAATAACTTAAGTCCTCTGGACAACAAATCAGAGCGTCCAAAAAAACCAAAATACCAATTACTATATCCAGCAAAAGTCCAAACTTCAAAGTTACTGATATCTATATCCAACACATAAAGATATAGATGACTGAGGTCCTAAATGAATTTAGTTTCTGATTCTGAAAAATAAGTGCATAATTCCAGAGCAAAGGTATGTGCCAAATAGTTTTATTCCTGGTGGCAACATAAACTGGTATAAATACTTTACCGAGCAATTTAGCAACAGCAAGTAATATCGAATACTCTATAACCCCAACATTGCTATTTTCAGGTATATAACACAGAGAAGAAGTATTTGTATGTGAACAAGAACATGTGTGCAAACATACTTATAATAGCAAAACTTTGGAAACAATTTAAGCATCAATCAACAATGAAATGTATATGAAGTTTATATGCACAATGGAATATTACAAAGCAGTTACAATGAATAAAATTGATTCATAGGTCATCAAACTGCATACACTCAAAAAACAGTGAGAAAAAAAACAAGATATAAAATATATACATTACATATACTCAATGTACACTGAATACACATGTGTACTGTATATAATTTATATCAACGCTAAAATACTATGTATTATTTATGAACACATACATATAGTAGTACATTTTTTAAAAATGCAAATGGGAAGCATATATACCAACTGTAAGATAATCACTACTTTTGTGTAAGTAGGAAAGTTAGTGGGCTGAAAGTATGGGAAATCTTCAGCCATATGTAACTGGGTTTATTTTTTAATAAACATTTAAAACAGATATGACAAAATGCTAACATTTATTAAATTTAGCAGAAGGGAATATAGAGAGCTGTGTGGCTGAAATATTTCATAACTAAAAATTAAAATAGAAAAATTGCATATATCCTACATAAACCTTTACTTCAGAATTTCTACCAATACCTCATTCAAATGCATTCATTTATACACTGCATAATTTTGTTAGGTTAAAAATTATGCCCATAATTGAAGGACAGAGCAATCTATTCTTCCCAATAAGGTCCTCACACAATAAGTTGAACTGTCTAAATACTTAGCACTGATATTACCATTATTATGTGTTTGTAGCATTCATAATCATAGATATATTTTCAAAGGAAAGATTCCCCTAATCACCAATGACCCTACATTAATCAGTGAATACTCCAGACAAGCTAGAGTCACCAAGCACTTATGATATCTGATTTTCAATCCTGTCTCAAATTTCACATAAAAACATTTTGAGAAAAGAGGAAGGTTATTCCTATCATTCATGACAAATAATCAAGATATGAGAACAGTAAATAAATTATTTGGATTTCAAGTAAGGAAGTTCTTTTCCTTTCTTTTCTTTTCTTTTCTTTTTTCTTTTCTTTTCTTTTCTCTTTCTTATAAAGAATCCTACATATGAAAGATTTGAGCCAGGAAATTTTAAAGTAGGTAAAAATCATTCCCAGAATTTGCTAAGACTGTGGTGAATAAAGGAATGTAGTAGGCTAGAATCTCTGCACTATATTCAACTTTAGCAGTTTATCCTCAGAATTAAATGTTTTAACTTTTGGAATTAGCTAAATATTAATGTCATTCCCTTCCTCATTTAAAGATACTATGCTAGAACTGAACTGGTTGAAACTGCCATCACAGTTAACATTAGAAAGTTTGTCTCCCAATGCAAAATTCAATAGATACACAGGATAGTCTAGCAAAGCTCCCAAGTTAGATTCTAAAATAAGGTAAACTAACTAGATTAAACTTGGTGATATCACAATCATGGATGGATCCTCTAATGCTAAAACTGAGAGCAAAAAAGACAAAGAAAAATGGATAGTTGATAGCAGTACAGCCTATCAGAAGTAAATAGTTATGTTTATTTGTAAAATGCGAACACTTAATTAAATCGGTGGTTTTCAAGGTGTGGCCCAGGTACCCCTGGGGCTCCTGAGACGTCTGGAAAGGTTGAAACTATTTTCATAATGTTACAAAGATGTTGTTTCCGTTTATATTCTCACTTGCCCATGAGTATACAATGAAGTTTACAAGGGGCTACATGAAGTGTATAAGATTACAATGAACCGAACACAGAGAAGGTAGGAGAACCCTGCTGTTGAAGTCAGACATTAAGAGATTTGCAAAAAAAAAATAGCATTCATCTTTCTGTGTTCTTTTGGAAACTAGGAGTTGCTTTGTACCTTTAAAATGTTATTTAGGTCAAAATACAATCAGTTTACTATCATTATTTTACAATAAAGTAATACATTTTTAGAGATTTCTAATATGGTAACTATGGATAGGTATAATCTGCATAAGCAAAAGATCTCCACAGCTCTCAATAATTCTGTGTAGAATGGAAAGGGGTCCTGAAAACATAAAGTTTGAGAACCAGTGACCTAAATCACAGAGTTGATATGAGGATTAAAGGAATTAATGCATATGTAAAGCATTTTTCACAAGGCATGGCAAGTAGTAAGTTCTCAATAAATGGTAGCAAGCACTGTCTGTCACGTTACGACAGCTGGAGCTACAGAAAGAAATGCTGAGACCATGGATTCTTGGGAATCTAATGGTCTCCCTTTCTCTAGTAAGCACAAAGTATTAAAAAGTAAAAATAAAGGGGGCGCCTGGGTGGCTCAGTCGGTTAAGCGGCCGACTTCAGCTCAGGTCATGATCTCGCGGTCTGTGAGTTCGAGCCCCGCGTCAGGCTCTGTGCTGACGGCTCAGAGCCTGGAGCCTGTTTCAGATTCTGTGTCTCCCTCTCTCTCTGACCCTCCCCCGCTCATGCTCTGTCTCTCTCTGTCTCAAAAATAAATAAATGTTAAAAAAAAAAAAAGTAAAAATAAAAATAAAAATCTTCAGTCAGATTTAATTCATCATATAGAGTCTAATTTAATTCTACTATAATAGGTCTACGTATTATCTTTCTAGACCTTGTAAATTTCCTTATAAACAAGGCCTGGTTCACTAGACTTAAGATATGCCTTAGAGACTACCAGAGAGTTCTCTTTTCTTTTGAGCCACTAGGAGAAAAGCAACAAGAAGCCTAAGTGTCCTGTGCCAAGCACAAATTAATTAGGATATTTCATTCTCATGAAATTAAAGGCATATCCTTCCTTGCAAATACCAGATCAATACAGGAACGTGGGATGACAGAAATGGAGGGCCCTTGAGGAAGCTTTTGTTCAAGATCCCTGACTACAGGCATATCTAACACATCTCCAAAACACACCAATAGATACAGAGACTCACAAACTGAGCAGTTATTTTTCAAACTAGTGGTCAAGTAGCTCCTCCAAAAGCCAAGCAAAATCTTTACTGCTTTCATTTTAATGTCACTTGCTTATGTTTATCTTTTATTTAATGAAGATAAAATTAAATATAAATTACAAAAGAAAAACAATAGTAGCAATAGTAAATATACATTTTAAAGAAATAATAATATACAGAAAACAAATACTTGGCATTGATCTTATAAAAACCTTCAACCTTTTTTAGCCTTCTTTTCTCTAATTATAACACCATCCAAATCTCTGAACATTTACCCACTGCATCTATATTTCATTCTCTTAACCATTCTTTTCTACTTCTAAACTCCAAAATAAAAATGTACTGGATCCTTTTAAAGTACATTTATTTACTTTTAAGAGAGACAGAGACAGTGTGAGCAAGGAAGGGGCAGAGAGAGAGGGAGAGAGAGAATCCCAAGCAGGCTCCACGGAGCCCAACGTGGGGCTTGATCCCACAAACTGTGAAATCATGACCTGAGCTGAAACCAAAGAGTCAGACCCTTAACTGACTGAGCCATCCAGGTGCCCGGGAATCCTTTTGAATTTTTCTTAAAAAAGATAAAAACAAAGGTAGACTGATCCAAAACAACTACCACAGAAGTTCTGAAGAACTAATCAACTATTTAGTCTTCTAAAACTGTCTTAGGAACCATGTGAAATACAAAATTGTCCCCAAACCTAACACAGAAAACACTCTTTAAAACTATCACTAAAAAAAATACGATCTCTCCCCTTAAAAAGAGCTGTGTTAATACTATATAGGCTAAGTTCAGTCATTTTAAAACTATCTTTACAACTTAAAATCAACATTAAGATAAAAGCAATGAACAGTGTAATTCATAGAGGTACATAAAATCCATTTTCTGAGTAACACAGACAAGTGAATAAAAGTAAATACAGAGAGTCATGACGACTTTTTAAATAATGTATATATTTTCACATACTACAATGACTGGGGTAAATTTGAAAATGTTAGCAATCAGCAGCAACAATAAGCATTTGCAAAGGGAACCAAGGAATGTTCACTTACCCCTTTCCCACAACTGTATTTCTGAGTTTCGAATATCATAGTGGCTGCAATATTGCTGTAATGTGAACCTTCATATACAAGATCCATACTTGCTAAATGGGTTTGCCCATAGGCACTGAGACCTAGTGCATGGTAACAGCTACTAACAAAGAAAAACTCACATTTTATTACCTACTGAACAAAAAACAAAAACTCACAAATGTATGTAAATTATACACCAATATACAAAGTATACCCAAATAATACAACTACTGATACAGATTATCTATAAAATCCCCCAATTCAGCTATTCATTAATGTGTATTTCATAAGTATGAAGTACCAAATTAAGGTTGAGGATGTCACAAGTATCGTGTGGAGCTGTACGTAATAATCTAATACAATCAACTACAACACTGAGATGATACCGTATGTGAATGTATGGGAAAACATAAATGAAATGTATGCATTTATTAGGTTATACAGCCTTTCTTCTACTATGGTCAAATTATAATCCAAATCAAAATCAAACATGTTTTCCATTTATTTATAAATGTTTATTTATTTTGAGAGAGTGACAGCAAGCGAGCAAGGAAGGGGTAGAGAGGGAGGGGGGGGGAGAGAGAGAGAATTCCAAGCAGGCTCAATGCAGAGCCTGATAAAGGGCTCGAACTCACCAACCATGAGTCCATGACCTGAACCAAAATCAAGTTGGATTTAAAAAAATTTTTAACATGTATTCATTTTTGAGAGATAGAGAGGGAGCAGGAGAGGGGCAGAGAGAGAGGGAGATACAGAATCCACACCAGCTCCAGGCTCTGAACTGTCAGCACAGAGCCTGATGAAAGGCTCAAACCCATGAACCATGAGATCATGACCTGAGCTGAAGTCAGACATTCAACCAACTGAGCCACCCAGGCACCCCAAGAATCAGATTAGTAACCAACTGAGCCATTCAGGTGCCCCAAAATCAAACAGTTTCCTTTTAAAAACTTTTCTGAACTGAAAACTTTTGTTTATAAAAATAACGTCACCTGTTAAATCTGCTCAGGAAAACATCGTTTCAACACAAAGAAATACATACTTTTTAGAGTTTCAAACAGGGTGCTATCACCTTCAGTAAAACTATTATTATTTACAAAGAAAAACCACATTTAAGTAAGAAACATTTTTAAACTCTAGAGAAGAACACCCCCCCCCAAAAAAAGAGTACCTCCTTTAAAAATAATTTAAGTGATTAGTAAAGAATTTCCCCAGATCTTCTGTAAAATAAACCTAAAGGAAAAACACTGTTAAGGTTACCTGTAAGAGCACTACTAACCGGACAATAGGATAAAGTTCATTTTTTTTTTTAATTTAAAAAAAACTTTTTTTTTTAACGTTTATTCATTCTTGAGAGACAGAGCATGAGCAGAGGTGGGGCAGAGAGAGAGGAAGACACAGCATCTGAAGCAGCCTCCAGGCTCTAAGCTGTCAGCACAGAGCCCGAGGTGGGGCTCTAACCACAAACTGTAAGATCATGACCCGAGCCGAAGTCGGATGCTCAACCGACTGAGCCACCCAGGCGCCCCCAAAATTCATTTTTTTAAAGCCACACAGTGTACATGCTGAAGTTTAAAATATTTACACTAAAGTTTTCTAACAAACAAACAATATATCAGGTTTGTAAGCATGTTAGTTCTCTGCCACTGTTTACAACTCACTTTTAAATATTAAACTTTAATTTTACTTATTTGGGAAAAATTACATAATTCTTCATAGCACAATTTAAAAATAACTCCACTATTAATGCAGGCCCTTTATTTAATCACAGGCTAATTTACTCCTGACAGAAAGTAAATTCCACTATTTTCTGTGAGGCTTTATGAAATTGCCATCATTTTTAATTAATTCTTAATTAAAATATATTACACCACAGCTTCTACCCATCTCTCTTGATATTCTAACATAATCAATTCAAGACCATTTACATATCATTAATTAAAAGCCTTCCTTTCTCATCCTTAAAATCATAATGAGGCTCTATTTCTCATTAGCAGCCTTTAAGGGATAAAATAACAATAGAGTCAAGAATGAATGGTAATTTAAAAAAATAATAATAATTTATGCCTTTAAAAACTATATAGTGGACAGTGTGATTTTCAGGCTTTCTCAAGTTGGGGGAATACCTGAAATCTTTCTCAGTGTTTTCCAACAACATTCAGCAACAACTGGCTATAATTCGAAACTAATCTTCAAAAGAGGTAAAAATTAATTAAATAAGAAATAGCATCTTTGAACCCAGGGAAAACCAAATGGCGTTCTATACCTGGACAATGACAAGACTTACCATGAACGCTACAAGTTAGTTACTTTATATAAAAGAGAGAAAAGAAGACAATTAACATTACCTTGTCTTCATTTCTATTTTTAAAAATTGTCCTCGACTTGCAGAAATATAACCTAAACCCTCTCTATGAACCTCTGCTTTTTAAAGGATTCTTTCTTCCAAATAAAAGCCCATTGTTAACACCGCTTAAATCTTAAGATGTAATTAGAAAAACAGAATTGAAATTTGTCTCTTTGCGTTTCTTACTAGTTTACCACTGTCAGAATGAAGTTATCTGTGGTTACATGAAAAACCGAAAGAGAAGCTAGTAGGAAGTTCTATAATTAAACTCCAGACCTATGCTGTGTTTTACACATTCTTAAATGAGCTGTGATATATGCTAGTACTATAAAAAGTTATCATTTATTGGTAATGAAAGGTAAAAATTAACCACCTATTCAGTGATTTTACCTCTTCCGAAGGCTTTAAAGCCAAATACAGCTTGAGAAAAGATTTACAGTAACTCATGACTTTTAACCCACCGTTTTCAATATTTTGGCTATAAGTTACAAAATTAATACAGCCTCAACTATGATTACTTTTATGATTAGTCTAAAATAAAATTTCATCGCATTTCTTCTGCTTTGAGCAACTGCAATGGTGTTGCCTTGTGCGATACAACCAAAAAAAAAAAAAAACTGACTTAAATCTTAATTTGTTACATTTTTCAGACTTTATTATTTATAATTATATTTCAAATCCAAACTATGAACACAAACAGGAACCAAGTATGTATCAAAATGCGACCAAAAAAAATAATACCACATAATAGAGGCAAAATAAAATCAGGCTTATGTCTTGGAAATTTTATGCAGACTATTGTCACCGGCATTAACTATATCTAGGTGCTTCATATCAGGCAAATCAGATTTATATCACTGTCTTCTGTCAAATGCAGGTGCTCCACCACAACTTGTCAAGACAGCCTGTCTGGATCTTCACACGTCAGACAGAATCACAGCACTTGGTGTTTTGGTCTGTTGACAGCAATTTATTTTGATGTGTTGTCACAATATGGAATTCTTCAGTGCTCTGCACCATGGTGCCAATAAGTCCCACTATACTTTTTCCTACTGCCAGATGCTACAGGTTTAGTTAGGGAGAGGGCAAAGTTTGCCTTACTTTATTAAAGCTGTAAGTAGTTAATTTGAAAGTGGAGAAGAGTGCTAACCAGAAGAAGCATTTCAAGACATTCCTTAATCCCAGCATCTAACATCCTGTTTTAACACCAAAGCCAGATAATCTGGGTAAAGCAAAGCCAACCAGCCTGTTAGGAACAACCAGGGACTCAAAATCCTACAAGTTAAAAATCAGAGCAGTACATGCAGAGACTAAACAATAGCTTGGGCTATGTATCCAGCACGGTCAGTTGTTTTTATCAGCTCCTTCATGGGGCTCGTTTCAGTCCCACAGTAAAAATTTCAACTCAGTACAGGGCAAACATTTATTCTGTACCTAAGTGTAAAGCCTGGCACCACGGGATACAGCAGAATGAGATGATGAATGGGAAGAGATTTCTTTCAGGTTTTTAAAAATACATTTTTCAGAAATCTGTACAACTTCCACATTAGTCCTCCAAGAATGTAAAATACAACTTACACAGGAAATACAAAAAAACCCCAGCTAATTAAATGTAGCAGAGGATAATACTTACAAAAAAGTTCAGGGAAGTTTTAAACTTCGTAATCTTTTCCAATTTTTATATTTTAACTTTTCAAATGAAAAGGTTTTATCTAAAATTAATTTAAAAATAGTACAGGATTACACTAGATATACATGCTTCCATTCATAAAGATTTGTCAATATCTACATCTAACCCTTTTTTTAATAAGCAGGGAAGATAATAGTATTTGCATGTTTCCTATTTCCACAGATGTCAAATTCTTCTATTATAACTAGAATCAAAAACTTTAATTAAAAAATAAAGATCATTCTTTTTAAAAGTTAAAAAGCAAAACGTGAGCTTTAGAGTTGGAATTATATAATGGAACATTCAAGATTAAAAAAAGTTTTTGTCAAATTGATAACATTTTATTTATTTATTTATTTTTAATGTGTTATTTATTTTTGAGAGAGAGAGAGAGAGAGAGAGAGAGAGAGAGAGAGAACGCAAGGGGAGAAGGGGCAGAGAGAGAGGGAGATACAGAATCTGAAGCAGCCTCCAGGATCTGAGCTATCAGCAGAGAGCCCAATGTGGGGCTCAAACTCACGAACCAGAGGTTAAGTCGGACACTTAACCAACTGAGTCACCCAGGCGCCCCTCAAATTTATAACATTTTAAACAAACAAGTAATATATGCATTGGACCCAAATAATTCCTCGTTGAAAAAAGGTGAGCCACAGGTCTAAGCACAACTTAAAAATAACCAAGTATGGCTATATAATAACAAGTACATAAGGCTCATTTTCAAACTTTAGAACTATATGAAATATTTTATATTTCATAAGCAGGAGCCCTTGTGCTTCTTAGCCTCTATAGCTGGTGCACACTATTGTCATAAAACCTTATCTCCATGGAATTCTATTATAATTTTTTTAATCCAACAATCCTTGTATCTTCTCTGTGAGGTAAGTGGGCAATAGAGTCAATGGTATTTTTTAAACTTTGTGTAACAAAATAAATAAATATACAAGACAAAAGACGTTACAGTGAGTCAGGATCATGGCTGAACAAAGACTCTGAAACTTAAAATTATTCCATTAAATTAAATTCTATGAATTCTTAAATTAGATAAGTCTAGTAGGGCTGCCTTTAGGCACAATTCTAGAAGGCAACATTCACACAGAATTTTATAAATGGCGCAACCTGGAGTTGTGCAACTCAATAAACCTAACTCTACAGATAGCCTCAATGAAGTTACTCTGTGTGTGTGAGTGCGGGTGTGTGTTCCTTCCAGGAAAAAAAAAAAAAAAGAGATCTATCTATGGCATGAACCCTAGTCTATTCTATAAGAAGATTACATTGTCACATCAATCACAAGTATCCTGTAGCCCACCTCCCAGATCTCTAGGAAAATGAAGTTTTGAATAGTGTTGGAGTGTAGGACACAAACAGTCTTGAAGAAGATCTGTTACAGGTTGATTTTTACCTAGTAAATAAGTATGATAAGTAAACAATAAATGCGTATGATACTACATGGGCTGTGTCCAGAATGCATGTCAAACTACTTTAAAGAAACCAATCACACTGACACAACCAAACTACCTATGTGTAGCCTTTATCTACTGGCACTAATGATACCAGCCGACACAGAACAATTCTTTACTCTGGTTTCCTGACTGATTTTGGAAAGAATGGAAAGTCAAGTGGAAAATGTTTAAAATCATAGCATGTTTCTCGTTTAACAAGTGAAGAGCAGCTACGTATGAACAGGTACATTAACCTACAGAAAAATGAAACCACGTAAGAACCCTGGTTTTCTCCCAAAAATAGCCAGAAAAGCCCAACCATCTCCTAATCCAAAAAATGAGACATTACAAGAAGACAGAATAAAAGAGCTAGTAAAGAGAGCTGAGGTGCTATTTCAAAGAAGATAAGGCACAAAGACCATGGAGGGAAGAAGGAAGGGAGAGATGGGGGAAGGACTAAAAATTTGAGGACACTGATAACCCTGCACCCAATTAAAACTTGTATAATAAAAATAGAGCTAACCACACCATGAGTGGGAAGATTTGGACTCTAATCTTTATTCCAGTTCTGCAACTTACTTAGGCAAGTGACCTTTGGTAAATCCCTTACTTAGCCTCCTTAATCCTAGTTTCCTATTTTGTAAAACAAGAATAATACATGTCTCACCTACAAAGGTTGTCACAAAGACTAAATAGATTATGTAAGAGCACTTTGAACAGTACAAAAGTACCAGAACAATATTTAAGAACTACTTAAGATAATTGAAAAGCCAAGTATTACTTTTAGATCCTCTGGTTTGAGATAGCAGACTGAGCACTTGTGTTTTAATCTCCCCTATTTCCTTCCAAATTCCCACTGATAGGACAGCAAAGGGTATATATAAATCCATTGGGAAGGGTGGAGGGGCTGCAGAAGACCAGATTTTGATAAATTTCTGGAAGACAGATAGCAAGTGAGACTACACTGAAAAATACACCTTAGTGGAGGAGACCCAAATTAAATTATGAGAAGGAGTTGCAGTAGAAGTAGGAGTCCATTTTTCCAGCCACGACTGGGAGATGCCCAAAGCTTGGACAGAGAGCAGCAATGGGAGATGGGGCAGTAAATTAAAAGAAGGTGTGAGTAACACCTGGGCCATTTGGTCCCTCCCCAGTTTCCATACACGTACTCAGCCACGGCAAAGAACATCATTTGCCCATAGGATAAAGCCAGACCACTGTTCTCCATAAAATAATTACAACGTAAAATTAAAAGTATAACAGAGGAGGGGATACTAACTTCCTCATCTTACATACTGAAAGTCAAGAAACGCAATCTGATGTTGATGGAATCAAAGTTAGTGAATAGATTATTCATGGTAGAAAAATAACCTGTAGTAGAACTAAAAATTATACTAGAACTTATAAAACTAGAGAGAAAGAGGAAGAAAGGAGGTAGGAAACAATATAAATAAACCAAATTGCTCACCAAGAAAAAAACTACATGCCCAGTTTAAAAATACAACTTAGATTTCAGGTGGGTACCTAGCAGAAAAACTAAAAACAAAGATGAAATGTGCTCTCTGAAGAGTGAGACTACGGAAGGAAAGATAGAGAAAATTTCAACTGTGAGGGGAATACTTTCATATTAAAATTATCTGCTAACTATTTGAAAAGGATTCTTTTGAAAACGGATTGACCCAGAAAGTCAGCCTGAGGGACATAAAAATCTGGCTACCTACTCTGATATCTCTCAACCTTAAGAAAAAAATAGACATAATTCTTCAGGTCTTGAGGAAAAATTATCTTCCTAAGCACACAAGTAAGGAAAAAGGAATGGAAGTGAGAAATAAGAATGATTTTATCTTTTAGCATTCTGATAAAAGATGAGTCAGAAATGAGGGGCTGTAATTCCCTAATCCTTCAGGCTGAAGAATGGCATTTGGGAATAGTGTTTTCAACCTCAAATTCTTATCCTGGAAGTTGTTAATCGGCTTGAATGGTGGATGGCTTAATTATATAAGGACCACATTAATGTCTCAGAGGAGGGAGAGTGATCTGATAGGAGGTTTTAATTTGAAATACTCTTCATAAAATTAAAAATGAATGCCAAACGTACTATAATCTGTGCCTCTGTGGAGAAGTAAAAGTCCAATATAGCTATAAGAATACTAGTGTGATCAATTGGGCTTTGAGGCCAAATTGATCCAGTACTAGTCAATAATCATGAATATTATTTATTGGGCACTCAAAGGAAAGTAGTCTCCATTTCTGTTTCAGCGGGTAGATCTTTCTATAGGTTATTTTCACGCAATTAGAAGACGTGCTTCGATCTCGCGGTCCGTGAGTTCGAGCCCCGCGTCAGGCTCTGGGCTGATGGCTCAGAGCCTGGAGCCTGTTTCCGATTCTGTGTCTCCCTCTCTCTCTGCCCCTCCCCCGTTCATGCTCTGTCTCTCTCTGTGCCAAAAATAAATAAAAAACGTTGAAAAAAAAAATTAAAAAAAAAAAAAAAAAAAGAAGACGTGCTTATATTTATGGAAGACGAACATTTTCCCGACTGTTCGTGTCTTCTGGAATTTCTCTACAGGACTAAAAATCCTGGGAGCCCAGTATCTAGGTTACAGCACTACTCTTAAATAGAACAGCACAGTTTGGGAAAAGTTGGATCTATTCTGTTCTGTTCTAGAGTTTTACTAGCAATTTAGCATTCAAAAAAAAGGAGATGGGCCAAATTGGCAAGTTCAAATCTATATAAAGTTAAAAGTTAACAAGGGCAATAGCTCTTCCTAAAGTATACTAACGTACAATAATAGCAAGGTCAAGCATGAAAGTGTCCATCGTTGGGGTACAAATTCTATCTGCTAATTTTGATCCTTTCGTGGCTTTCTAGGACCCAGGACCACTGTTTGCCTTAGTTGTGGGAGGCTGCAGCACTGCTGTCCGAAAGAATTATAATGCAATTCGTACAGGTCATTTTAAATTTCTAGTAGTGACATTTTAAAAAGCAAAAAGAAACAGATAAATTTAATCTTAACAGCGTATTTAAATTCAATATACCCAAAATATTATCATTTCAACATGTACTCAATATTTTAGGACTATTAACAACATATTTTCATTCTTTTCCGTCTTTGAAATTTGATGTGTATTTTACTCTCACAGCACACCTCAATTCAAACAAGCCACATTTCAAGTCTTCAAATTGCCACAAGTGACTAATGGCTAAAACACTCATTTGAAAGTTCTCCTTTCAATTGACAGGCATGATTTCAATGGGAGCAAAGGACTTTTCAGTTCCCAAGTCAACTGTAGTTTGACATAGTTTCCTAATATCATATAAGAACAAGCAGGAGTTTTCTTAGTTGTGATATAAGAAACCTGACCTCTATTGAAAGAGCCAATTGGACTGATGAAATGAACACACTTGCTTGCCTCCACTCCTAACTAGAACGCCATTATAAGAGGAATAAAAGGGCAAGGGGGAGCATACAAATCTCCCAAGAACAAGGAGCTTGAGAACAGACAAGAAAGAGCTTCCTCTTTGTTCCCAGAACATCAGGAGCCAAATCTACAGACCACCTCCACCTTCTTCTCTTCCTTTCCAGCCAGGAAATTGGTGGAAACCTCTCAGGGGAACTGACTGACCTGAGAGACACAGATCTGACAGCTGGATTTCCACACACCAAACCCATGACCCTACAGTGAAGACTACCAAAACCAAGAAGCTCCATTCACACACCATGAGTTTTCAATCAGCTTTTCTAAGTGCCTAGAAGCTCATTCTTCCATTTTCAAGAATTTACTGAGAGCCTACTATGTGCCAGGCACTATTCTAAGCACTGGGGATACAGCAGTGAACAAAATGAAGGCCCTCTTTCACAGAACTTACATTATAAAAAGAAAACAGACAAACAAATACAGAATGCAGAACAGAAATAGAAATAAAGCAGGAGAGGAGGATAGAATGCAATGGGTAGGGAGGAGGAGGGATGTTGTTTTAACTGGGAAAGTCAGGGAAAGGGTCTCTGATGAGGATAGATTCCAGCAAAGGCCAGAAGGGAGGGTGGGAACCACAGCTATCTGGGCAGAGTGTTCCAGGCAGACAGAAGAGCAAGTAAAACCCCTGAGAGAGTACATTTGGCCTACTGGAGGAACAGAGAGGCCAATTCAGTGGGAACAAAAATGTGGCAGAGTGATGGGGTGGGGTAATATCAGAGAGGTTGAAATAGGCCACAATACACAGGCCTTAAAGACTCTAGTTATGGACTGGATCTTTATTTCAGGTAAAATCATAAGCCATGAGAAGAAGAGTGATATTATCTGAATTATGTTTTGAAAGAATCACTTTGCCAGTTGTGTGAAGAAATGACTGCAGGGCAGCACGGATGGAAGCAGAGACATCAGCTGGTTGGCTATTGCAGTAGTCCAAGCAAGACATGAAGGTTGCTTGACAAAAGGAGGAAGAAGTGAGACGAGTGAGATTTGGGTTATGCTTTTGTTTTTAATAATTTCAAACTTATACAAAAGTAGCTAAAATTAAAGTAGTACAAAGAACACTCATACATCCTTTACCAGATTCACCTATTTTCCTAGTATCAACATTTTACTCCTATCAAATGCACGCACACATGCACGGACACACCCCCATGTTTACATACGCAGAATTTCTTTTTTCAACTACTTGAGGGTAAGTTACATATATCATGGTCCATTTCCCCTACACACTTCAGTATTTCCTAAAAATGCAATATTCTCTCACATAATCACAGTACTGTTATCAACTTCAATAACCTTAACATGATACAATACTTTCATCTAATCTACTGTTTGCACTCCAATTTTGTCAGTTGACCCAATAATGTCCTAGCATTGTATCCCCTCCAGCTCACGATCCACGCTAGGATTGGATATTGCATTTAGCTGTCAATCTCTTTAGGCTCCTTTAATCTGGAACATGTCCAGAACATTTATTACATTGACATTTTTGAAGAATACAGTCTTCTCCCTTCATTTTAAAATTAGAATACTCCCCATTTTGGGTTTGTCTGACATTTCCTCATGATTAGATTCAGATTATGTATTCTCAGTGATACACAGGTGATGTTGTAATCTTCTCAGGGTATCACATCTGGAGGCACAGAATGTCCATCTGTCCCTTACTGGTGCTGTTAATTTGATCACCTGGTCAAGGTATTATCTAATTTCTATGCTGCACTACTAATGTTACTTTTTCCCTGTTCACTCACTTCTGGGGAGACACTTTAAAACCACATGAATATTCTACTCCTAAACAAAATTTCCCCCCAATATTAGAATTTGCTGATGATTCCTGCCTGATCCAGTCTTAACTATAAGATTTTAAAATGATGATTTTCCAATTCCAGCAGCCTTTCCACATTTACCAGTTGGTCTCTGCATTTGACTGTAACAGCTTTCCCTCTTCACCCATTTATCTTTCTGTCCCTTACAATTGTGACTTCATGAATTCTTGTTTTTTCCAATGGTTTATAATCCATTACTGTATTTAACTATATTGGAGCTCAAACTGTACCAGATTTGGCAAATGGAAACTTTTCAAATTGGCTCCTATGTCCTTGTGACATGTCTCCATTTTCTTCTTCAGCACTCCCATACATTTTGGCATAACAAGATACTCCAGGATCATCTTATACCTACCCTGCCCCAGCCCCAGAATCATCCAGTTCTCCGAGGTGCTTGGTTTTTTAAATAGGGAATGGTGTTAGAGACTAAGACCTGGGTACTAGTTGTGCACATTGCTAGTGTGCACTCTTTGCTTCTTGTCCTCTCAGATTCTGATTATTTAAAAAAAAAAAAAAAAATGGAGCACCTGGGTGGCTCAGTTGGTTAAGTATTCGAAGCAGGTGATGATGTTGTGGTTTGTGAGTTCGAGCCCCACATCGGGCTCTGTGCTGATGGTGCAGAGTCTGCTTGGGATTCTCTCTCTCTCTCTCTCTCTCTCTCTCTCTCTCTCTCTCTCTCTGTCCTTCCTCTGTTTGTGCTCACTCTCTCCCTCAAAAATAAATAAACCTAAAAAAATTAAAAAATTAAAAAAAAAAAAAAACAACCACAAGTGATTTTGACCCCAGAGCTTCTCTGGCCTGAGCTGCTAGATGAGTGATGTTGGCCTTTACTAAAATGAGGAAGAGAACATTTACAAAGAAAATCAAGAATCCCATTTTGAATATGCTGATTTTGGATGTTCATTAGATATCCAAATGGAGATACCGAGCAGGAAACTTGCTGAGCCCAAAATTCAGGGGAAAGGATCAAAGTGGCAATATCATTTTGGGAACCATCAGAATTATTAACATTTAAAGCCATAGGACTAAATGAATAAGCAGGTAATGATCACCAGACATTTGAGGAATGTCTCTAACATAAAAGCTAAAATATAACAAACAGGAAAAATATATATAATTCAGAGGAAAACAGACAATGCAGGTAGTAGGCAAAAAAAATGAAAAAAAATCTAAAATACCATGATATCCCTAAGGATAGGAAGACCTGTGTCTATAAAACAAGAGAAAGGAAGAATGGTAGGAAGGATTTATGTAATTCAGTCCAAAGGTTCAAGTAGGGCTAATCAAGGCAGATGTGTCATTGGAGGTGGAGAAGGAAGCACACCCAAGCAGGGTTGGCAGTTTCCCCAGGGGGTTTTGGAGAAAATCTGCATAGTGACCAATGATGGCCTACTGTGGGCTCTGGGAAGTTCACACAGGGAGAAGAGAATATTCACTGGTTGGGGTGGAGCTAGGGGAAGGATTGAACCATCCTAGAGTACTGGAGCCCAAGAAGGTAAGAAGATGGTGAGGGAAGGAGAGGCAAGTGGTGATAGGAGGTTAGCTATAATCAGAGAGGACTGATCTAATAATTAAACATATTAAGTTTATAGAAACCAGGTTTCACACTGTCAAAAAAGGGAGTTACAAACATGAAACAGGAGAAAATTATAACGAACTTTGTGGTGTTGAAATGGGAGTCATGGTTTTCCAGACAGATATTGATTCAAATTTGTTCTGATTGTGTGTGTGTGTGTGTGTGTGTGTGTGTGTGTGTGTGTTCTCTAGATTTTTTTCACTGAGGAGATCCAGAAGCAGCAACACCCAGTAGCAATGAACTCACCTTATACGTAAATCTTGGTTTCTAAATGCCATTCTCCACTAAAAGGAAACAGGGATACTTAGAGAATATGGCTGATTCCAGGGCTGGGGCAATGAAAATACAAGGTGAGCTTGGAACATCTTAATGGACCAGAATGGCTCAAGAAATAATGAAGGTATGTCAAAATGACACAGAAGACAGCCTAGAGGGCTCTCACTGGCCATGAAAATTGCAGACACAGTGGTCCCAATATTAATGAGTTGCTGACCAAATTGTATTAGGTTGAGCTTCTTGTTATATAACAGAGAAATCTTGTTTTGCTTAAATGACAGTACTTGGGGTTTTCGTTATTTGCAACCTACATATATGTATGTTAGATGGGCAGGAGAGATGACTGAAAAACTTTGAGTCCTTGTATTGATCAGAAGGGTAGGAGACTAAATAACACTGGCTTTTGGTAAGACAAAAATGCATGCTGACACCCATTAACATAATAGAAATAGAGTGTGAAACTCTTAAGTTTGTAGATGGAAAAGAACAAAGCATATGTAGTCAATTAAGAGTCAAGTAAGTAGACTATATTTGTAATGTTTTACTCCTTTAAAAAATCTAAAGGTAATGTAACTAAATGTATACATTTGATGAAGCTAGATGTGGGTACATGGTTGTTTATTTTACTATCCAGTAACTTTCTGTATGCTTTCAATAGTTCATAAGATACCTATATTTTCTTAAAGGCCAATTGAAAAGCTACTAGACAAACCTTCCTTCTCTAGTGAAGTAATTAAGATCTGGACCTCATGTTTATCACCCAAATAAAGATTTAAACATCAGTTAAGAAAAAGTCTAAGGATTCAAGAAAGAGACAGAGACAATTCTAGCTAGTGTAAGCAGAAGAGAGATTTCTGAAAAATACTACAGAGCTTTCAGAATTTCCCAGAAGGCCTGATCCCTATGTAACCTGCAACTATACCCAAATCCTCATGCAAGACTGCCACTGGGCACTGAAGCCACACCTCACATCTTGGGAGCCCAAGGCACAGTGACTAAGGGCCCCACCACTTGCCACCCATGAAAAGCCAATCTCTATGCCAGCTGTGCCACCTTCATTAGGAACAGATTCCAAACTATACCATCTTCTTCACACTTTTCTCTTCCAAATTCAAATGACTGCATCTCATTGGCTGGGTCTGGATCATATGCCTGAGCCCCGGCTTCAAAAAAGATGAGGAAATTGTCTTCTGGCTTGGGGATACAGAACTAAAAGTAGCATTTCCCCCAACAGAAGACAGATATTCAAAAGATGCTGAGTAACTACATACATAGAAATATCCAAAAGTCCACTATAGTCTGAGATCAGTGAAAAACAGCCAAAGAGGCCTACACAAGAAGGCACTTCTTAACACAAGAAGGCACTTAGAGGTAGAGTCAGGCCTGGTCAGCATGAAGCTGTATACAAAGATCTCACCAGAAACAGAGAATCACATGCATGGTTTACTGGGTACTATAGTTATTCATCCCCATACACACACACACACACACACACACACACACACACACACACAAAGAACACATGCATCTACTCATTCCTGCCTTGGAAGCTCACCATTACATCATAAAATATATTCTTTTGAACACAATTATTTTCTCTTTTTTTAATTTTTAAAATATTTATTCATTTTTGAGAGACAGAGACAGAGCGTGAGTTGAACAAAATTATCTTATAAAATGGAAATCCTTTGACAATTGTAAAACATTAACCTAACATCAGTCAATAGTAAGTTAGTATAGGATACTTGCCTCTGAGAGACAAACACTGAGAAAATGAAAAGTTTTATAAAAGCAAAGAGAAGGGAAGGGTCATTTGGGAACCTGTACAACTAGGCCTTCAGAAGGATGGCACAAAATCAGGAAGCACCTAGAAGAAAAGAGAATAAATGAGGAGAGATTCAGAAGAAATTATGGGAAGTCTGCTGAAGACAAAGTTTTCTTACTCCACGAATTAACCCAGGGCTCTACAAAGATCCAGTGATCAGAACTCCAAACGTTGAACTAAACCTTATCATCTGACAGAATCCCTACCTTTGGAGAGTCTCTCACCCCAACATCTATTCTGTGCTTAAAGACAAAAAGATAGGGGCACCTGGGTGGCTCAGTTGGTTAAGCACCCAACTTCAGCTCAGGTCAAGACTGCATTGTTCGCGGGTTTGAGTCCTGCATTGGGCTCTGTCCTGACCATGCAGAGCCTGCTTGGGATTCTCTCTCTCCCTCTCTGCCCCTCCCTTGCTTGCACTCTCCTTCTTGCTCTCAAAATAAAGAAATAAACTTAAAAAAAAAAAAAGATAGTAATCCACTTCAACTGTCCCTACTGTGTTTTTTGAAAAGCATTAAAATGTATGGAGTGTATATATACCAAAAAACATATAAAGTATACATATGGTATACTGCTAGTGGGATTGTGAAATGGTGCAGGAACTCTGAAAAACAGTCTGGCAGTTCCTCAAAAGATTAAACAAAGAGTTACCCTATGACCCATCAGTTCCAATCGTGGGTATGTACTCAAGAGAAATAGAAACATTACGTCCATATGAAATTTTGTACAAAAATATTCATAGCAGCATTATTATAATAACCAAAAAAGAGGAAACAACATAAAGGTCTTTCAACTGATGAGTAGGTAAATGAAATATGCTATATTCATATAATGGAATACTATTCAGCCATAGAAAGAAATAAAGCACTGATACACGTGACAACATGAATGAACCTTTAAAATTTTGATAAATGAAAAGAAGCCAGTCACAAAAGACCCCATATTGTATGATTCTGTTTATGTGCAATGTGTACAATAAGCAAATTCAAAGAGATGGAAAGGACATCAGTGGTTGCCTAGGGCTGGGGTCACGGGGGAAAATGGTGAGTAACTGCTAACAAGTATATGGTTTCTTTTTGGGGTAATAAAGGTGCTCTAAAATCGTGGTGATGGTTGCACAATTCTGAGGATATACTGGAAACCAATGAAATGGACACTTTAAATGTGTGAATTGCACGGCATGTGAATTATGTCTCAATGAAATATACGTATGGTATAAAAATAATAAGCAACCGTCACCCACTGTACCTACTATCCGGTTGAAGAAACAATCTAACATAATCTTTGAAAGAACTTTGTGCACCCCTCCCCTATTCCATCCGTGACCCCTCCTTTCATCCCCTTTAGAGTTTTATCCACATTCATATACAAGTTTAGTTTTACATGTCTTTGAACTTTATATAAAAGTATCACACTGTATGTGCAGTCAGTTCTGCTACATACAACATACGTTGTCACTAAAATCACTGAGCTATACAAAAAAAGAGTTAAAAAAAAAAACAAAAAAAAGCCTATTAAAACCACAGAGCTTATGGGAATAAAGGGGTCAGTGATACCCATTAATAAAAAAGTAGGACTCTAATAAAGATAGTCGAGTTTTATACATGTTAAACGATTAAGAAATACATACGTAATGCAATGAACAGAGCATATCACTTTGAAACAGACCTGGAGTTTGCTTAAAGAGGTAGATGTCGCAAAGGACTATAAAGCTACTATAAAGTGGTGGAAGGAGTGTTATCTGAAATCAGACAGAAAATTCCAAGACTAGATGTCGACGGGTGGGGGTGGCTCATACCACACTCACTGAATGCAGGTGGCTGAAAGATGTTTGAGGGGTGTGTATTTTGCATATTCTTAAGTGGCTCATCTCAGACGGGTGCAGTTTTTTGCATTCACCCAGTGCTTCTCAAGAATGAATTCATACATAAGCAAATGCAAAATCTGCATTATGCCCAAATTATCCCCTAATCTATCAATCACATTGGGAACACTTTCACATTTTCAAAACAAGCATTATAGCAGAACTGACTGTATTCCTTATGGTTCCTCTTTTGTGAGCTACCAAGTTTTTTTGTCCATTTTTCTACTAGGTTTTTTTCTTAATAATATACAGCAATTCTTTATATATCCTAATGTTAATCACTTATCAGTGATTTACACTACAGTATCTTCTCCCACTCTGTGGCTTATACTTTCATTTTCTTCATGGTTTATATTGAGGACCAAAATTCTCCATTTTAATGTAACTGAATATAACTTATAGATAATAACTTATCAATAGTTTCATTTTCAAATTGTAATTATTGTGTCCTAAGAGATATTTCCATACTCTGAGGTTACAGGTATTCTACTTTGTCTTCTAAGTTTTAAAGTTTATTTGCCCTTGTTCATTTGTTTATTAAGATAGTAATTGTGTTTAGGAATATGAAGAACCTAGGCTATCCTCAGAAGTAAAGTTGCAATAGAGTCACAAAGAGAACTAAATGATTACAAAGAAAATAGCTAGAACCATAGAATGATTTAGCCAAAATATAAAAATCATTATCAAGGCAGAAAGTAGTATAAGAAAAACTAATCAGGGGCGCCTGGGTGGCTAAGTGGGTTAAGCATCCCACTTTGGCTCACATCATGATCTCACGTTCCGTGAGTTTGGGTCCCGCATCGGGCTCTGTGCTGACAGCTCAGAGCCTGGAGCCTACTTCAGATTCTGGCTCCCCCTCTCTCCGCCCCTCCCCTGCTCACACTCTGCCTCTCTCACTCTTAAAAATAAATAAAACATTAAAAAATGTTAATCTATATCACATCTCCCCTCTAAAAGTACATTTTAAAAAAACTGCCTCCCTAAATTAAACAATTACAGTCAATCTGCATTTGTGAATTTACCTGCTCACTAAAACTTATTTGTAAATGCAAAATCACTACTTAGGTGCTTTCATGGTCATTTATAGATATGTACTTGCTCAGAGTAGAGAAAATTTTGAGTTACCAGATGTGCATGTTTCGAGCTGAGGTTGAACAGGACAACGCTCCTCTTATTTGCTTTCACGCTGTAAACAAGTATTCTTTTTAGTCTATTTAGTGTCATGGTTTTCACATTTTTGTGCTTTTTCTTGGGGATTTTGCTATTTAAAATGGCCCCCAAGCACAGTGTTGAAGTGCTGTCTAGTGTTCCTAAATACAAGAAGAACGGATTGTGCCTCACAGAGAAAACACCTACTATGTTAGAAAAGTTTCATTCAGGTGTGAGCTACAGCTTCATTTTCTTGGCCGTGACTTCAATGTTAATGAATCAACAGTATCAGTTTAATCAGGGCCTTTTTAAACAGAAATACATACAAAACAAGGTTCTGCGCTGACTTATTTAAAACTGTGAAGATCAGAGACTTGCAAGAACCTAATTCTGTATTTCCCTTAGGACCAACGGTTCAGGATTGCCTAAGTCAGTGTTTGAGGTGACTTTAACTTGTGTGAATAACAAAAATGCTCCAAAGTTATAGAAAGAAAATTAAGGGTGCTCCTTAGGAATCTGTTAAGCAACAATTTTATGGATACTGTCAGTCCCACATTATTCACACCACGTATCATATTTTTCCACTAGAAAAATGTTGAAATTGTAGACTAAAAACAAAAGGTTTCAAAGTAACTACTGTTTGTATTTAGTGATTTACTACCATCCAGAATCTCTTACTTTGTCTTCAACGTCCAGAAAACAGACTTGCTATTTAAATTTTATCTACGCCTGATCTGTAAGTGGACTTTATTCCATATTTCCAGAGATGAGACTTCATACTCAATTCATAAACCACTGTTATATAAACCAGAATAGAAATGTATTGATTTATTAAAAAAAAGAGATGTCTCTTACTTACATATCCTACTCAGAGAACTTCATTCAACTCCTAGTGTCAAGGTACTTGGGAAATCAAATTAATAATCAAACACTTGACTGGTAAGCACAGAACTACAGTTTTGAAGAATATGTCATAATGATGGGGCGCCTGGGTGGCTCAGTCGGTTGAGCGCCGACTTCGGCTCAGGTCACGATCTCGCGGTCCGTGAGTTCGAGCCCTGCATCGGGCCCCTGTGCTGACAGCTCAGAGCCCGGAGCCTGTTTCGGATTCTGTGTCTCCCTCTCTCTGACCCTCCCCCATTCATGCTCTGTCTCTCTCTGTCTCAAAGATGAATAAAAACGTTAAAAAAAAAAATTAAAAAAAAAAAAAAGAATATGTCATAATGAGAGTAGTCTGATGAACTGTCACTATCCTAAAAGAGAAAACATATTTCTAATAGAGTATGTTTTAAGGGCTAACTAGGCACTGATACTTGCATGAGTTCACTCATACAGGCCTCACAGCAGCCTTATGAAAGAGGCAACACACAAGTAAGTCTTTTAGATTAGGAACTTGGGTTTAGAGGAATTAAGAACCTTAACAAAGGTTATGCCTTCAAAACCTTCACAGGCTTCCCATTGCTCTTTAGAATAAAATCCCAAATCCTCACTAGGGCCCGAAGCCCCTCTGTGATCTGGCTCTAGCTCACCTCCCCAACCTTATCTTATACCATTCTCCCTTTCAAACATACACTCCAGCCACCCCTGCACCCATTCTGAGCCTCAAATACAGTGAGTCCTTTCCTACACCGAGGCCTCTTCCTAGTATACTCTTGCCTGTTCATTCTAAGCCTACCAGTCTCAGTCAAATGAAACTTCTTCAAAAATATCTTCTTTAAACAATCCACCTAAAGTTCTCTAATATCTCTTTCATCCCTCTGTTCATTTCATCCATGGTGCCTTCTTCAATCTTAAACTACCTTGTTTATTTATTCATTTACTTGGATTTGTCTAACAGAATGTAAAAGCTCAGTAGGTAGCAGCTTATCTGTTTTATTTATTGCTATATTCATTACATATAGCACAGTGCCTGGCACACAATTCCGTATAAAGTATTCACTGAATAAATAGCTAGGATCAATGATCATTTAGCAGAGATATAGCAGAAGAGATTTACAGATTAAATGAGTTGTTGGACAAAAAAAAGTCAGTACCTCCTTATCCCTTTGTGTCATGGTGTCCATAGAAAAGGGCAACATTTATACAGCACACTAGGATAAAAAAGACTGCTTGCAGACACAGGCAACGAGCACAAGTGCTCCGGGTATCCCAGAGCCAACCCAGCTGCTCAGAGACTAAAGGTTCATTATCTCATACTGCCTGGAAAGTTCTGCATTGTGATGGTTGAGATCTCTTCCTGTTCTGAAATTCTAATTTTTAGGAACTATTACAAGAAATATACAGACCAAGGAATCTTAATTCATATTGAATGAAGTCTGTATTTAAAAATTGTAACTTAATTTATAAATTGATTGCCGATATATAGTCTATAACCAATTCAAGGATTTTTTTATCCCTAAGACTGATCTGAGAGTGAACTACTAATATAACTCACGGTAGCAAATACAGCAGGAGATGAGGAAGCTACATTTTAAAGGCCATGGCCACAACAAAGATGCCCAAAACTCAGACTAGATAAAGACTCCAAAGTCAGTCTGTTCTTTTACATGTTATTCATCCCCTTATATAGCATGTACAACCTACCTTGACTTTGTTGCCAAACCAGGCCATCACATGGCCCTGACATTTCTTAAAGTTCCTATAATTCAAAGAGAATTTGTAAGACTACCCTCTAAGGTCATTAACTTTACTCACCAGTTAAATTAAAAACTGGAGGTAACTGTGTACAGTTTATTTTATGCCAATTATACTTCAATAAGCTTGTAAAAATTAATAAAAGTCTGAGGATAATGACTTTTAGTTATTATCACTAATAATGTGACAAAGAGACACCATGCGTCTCGACCTAATCACCGAGGAAAAAACACCACTTTTGTGATGTTCCTGCCAAAAATGTACAATAACCTACTTATAAGGAAACATCAAAAACACTGAATTGAAAGAATATGTTCCAAAATAAATGGCCTATATTCTTAAAAAATGTCAATGTCATGAAAAACAAAGATTAGGAATTGTTCCAGATTAAAGGAGACTTGAGACCTGAAATGTAATTCATGTTCTTACTTTGGAACCTGGACAATAGTTTTTTTTGTTCCTTTTGCTATAAAAGATGTTAATGGGAAAACTGATGACATTTGAATAAGGTCTACAGATTAAATAAAAATATCATTGTTAATTACCTGATTTTGATAACCACATTATGGTTATAAAAGAGAATATATTGGGGCGCCTGGGTGGCGCAGTCGGTTAAGCGTCCGACTTCAGCCAGGTCACGATCTCGCGGTCCGTGAGTTCGAGCCCCGCGTCAGGCTCTGGGCTGATGGCTCGGAGCCTGGAGCCTGTTTCCGATTCTGTGTCTCCCTCTCTCTCTGCCCCTCCCCCGTTCATGCTCTGTCTCTCTCTGTCCCAAAAATAAATAAAAAATGTTGAAGAAAAAAAAAAAAAAAAAAAAAAAAAAAAAAAGAGAATATATTTGTCTTTACAAAATGTGCACTGAAGTTTTTAGTGTTAACAGTGCATCATGTCAATAACTTCCTCACATACAGTTCAGAAAAAAATATTCTGAATACACATATATTCTGTCCCCATGTATGTGTGTGTGTACATATATATAAATAAATAGAAAGGGGGAAGAGAGAAATTTTCAAAAAATCCAAAAACCTGAGGGTGTATGAGTAAAGAAAAGATGATTTTAAAAACCACATGCAAGCTATGAGGGGACATTCTGGAGAATTTACCAGTTTCAATCACAGAGACAGAATGTGAGAAAACATACCACACAATAACATACATCACTAATTTTATTATGAGGAGAGAGATTTCTGCAAAAAATCTGTATCAGGAACATTTTCTTACAAGTTTATAATTTTTATGGTCTTTTGTTAATAGTAGAGAAAATCATTGTAAGAAATATATCAAAACACTGAAATCATATACTAATTTTCAAAGGAAATCCTTTTACTCAATCATTCCCAAAGCTACATAAAACAAAGGGAAGCAGAGTTGTTGGCTAGAGAAATAGGAGAACAACTTGAAAACTCTTCCTCTCTAGAATAAAGTGTTGTATCTCACGTAGACAGATACAGCAATGGAATTTTGCTGACTGAAGACACAGCAGCCTAATTCAGCAGCCTGAAGCCCAGAAAAAATGTTGGAAGGATGCAAACAGAGAGGTACTTTAAAATCAAAAGCACATTCAAGGTATTTTATTGTTCATATTAATCTAATATTAATATATACAAACTGCATTTTATCTAGCTCATAAGGAAATAGAAGGAGCTGTGTAAATTCAATTCAACAAATATCCCACGAAAGCCTAAATTAATTCCTAGTGCTCAGATTAGTGTTCCTGCTAAAACCTTTAAATGAAAGAAAGGATACAATTTACATGTTGAAATGATTAGTGTTAGTAAACACCCTGTGAAACCAGGAAAAAATTTCCCCAAGAGAGAACCATTTTTCTATTAGCAGTAGCCATCCCAACCACTTTGTTTCACTGAGGTGTTGGGATGGTGCTAGTTAACAGATTTGCATTTAGGAAGAACGGATACATTGATTTCTAGGGTTTTCCATGTAGGAAGTGCTGAATAGATATAATACAACCACTTTTTTATTGGCATCCTAATTTACAAGGCATAATAATTTACCACAAGACATAGAATTTAGAATTATAAGACTAACACATGAAAGAACTGCTTTCTGGGTCAACATTACAATGTAAGACTTCCCAAGAGTTTCTTAGTGGAATGTATGTGTATACCACACCAAAGTACTCTCCTGAAAAACTATTTTTACCCTGCTTCATTCTGCGAGGGAGTTGAGGCAGGAATCTGTTACTAGCTTAGTTTGGCTTTTTTCTCATTATCTACACGTCTAAGCTCTCTTACTGGCATCACACCCTTATTTATCTTTTCAGTGTAAATTTCTGTGATGTTTCTTTGAAGTGGCACAGCTCAATCAGCCAGCATCACTGAGTCCACAGTTAAAACAGAAACCAAATACCCTGTTGTTAAGATCTGGTGGTCTGTTATTACAGCTTTAAGCTCAAATATCTTGCAGTATTTAATACTATAATTGCTATTAGTATCATAGCAATAATTGGAGCTAATAATGACAATAATAATAAATATGACTGTAACAATGGAGTTACTTGATTTGTGAAGCTTTACCTCCCAAGAAGGAATCAGAAAAAATATACTGAATGGATACATCCTAGAAAATAAAGCCAGAAAATTTAGTCAGAATTAAATTTAATGAGTACAGTTCTGTCTGATTTAAAAGGATGTGAAAACTCAGTTCTATGGGTCAAAGATGTTATATAGAAAATTACCACTAAATTCTAGCTCATGACATTTTTATCCCATTCTATAAACTTGATTACATATGCCTTTCAAAACTGAGAATTATCTGCTAATACTCAGTCTACTCTACTCGACACACGTCTTCATCCAATTATATCCATGCCCAGGAAAAGAAAATGTTGGCTACACTATAACGCTGCTTCAGGATGAGTCAGTAAGGAAAACAGATTGCAGGTAGTGAAACAATATTACAGAGGGGAAACAGTGTTCATATTTAAGTATAGACAAACCCTAAAGCAGAAAAGACTTCTTTGCTTCTTTAATTAATGTCACTTCTGGTCATCTAAGTTTTGCCTCATGATCTAAAATGTATCACCTTAAAATGAAAAGACAAAGAAATAACAGAAACACTGAAGTCGGGGCTGAATGATGATTTAGTATCAGAATGGCAATGTACAGGAATTTTTGGATTAGTAAACAGCAGACAAACAACGGCAAATAACCTTAGGAAATGAAAAAGCTAAATGTAAATATACTGAATTAAAAGTATTTTTAAGAACGGAAATAAAACCTTAGAAGAGTAAAGTCTGTTCTAATAATCTTTTTAAAAAGTTAATACTAAAGCAATATATATGTATATGTTATTTAAAATAATCTAGTTAAACAAATCGGGACTGGCTTTCTTTTTAAGATGGCAGTTAAGGGTAATTTCATTAGAAGGGAACGAATACATATTTGTTTAGTTATATCCAAACATGACTTTTAAGAGTCCATTAACTACCACAGCTGCTGTGGTAAATTCATGTATATGTGTTGGCAGGAACACATAAAGGCATGATATAAAGGAACAATAATTAGAAAATGAAAAAAAAAAACATATTAAAGTTTCTGGTTTTGTAGAGTTAATTTCTTTTCTCTTCCTTCTTTTCATACCCTCTTCCCTCAAGAAGTTTCCAGAACCCAGAGAAATTTATTTGGCAAATATCTGCTGAAAAATAAATCAAGTATTAATGATCGCCATACTGTTTTGTGATTTTTTTTTTTCCCAAAGAAATGTGGAGAGGGGAATGAGAAGAGGAAAAGACAGAAAAGTATGTGTTTGGCAAGAAGTCAATAAAATTTATAAGGGGTATCAATGCTGACTTAGAATATAAATTTCATTAATGAAGACTCTGAGAACTTGTGTATAATTATAGACAAATGTACTAACAATCTTTTGAAACTCCATGGGAGTAAAATAGCCATCAGTGTATTTCATAATCCCAGATTTAAACAGCTTTTCCAACAAGCTGTCTGGGTAATTACTAAGCTATCTAAGAATTACTGTGAACTTTGTACCTTTTTAGTTCACTGACAGATGACTATTTGTTATTAGCTCAAGTAATAATAACGTATTAAAATACTTGCTTAATATACAGAAACATATGTTTGCATTTAGACTACAATGCAGTTTGTTCCCCAAAAATATATTATGAAGAGTCACAAAGAACTCTGTGAATCCGCAGTAGGGCAACAAAAGCAAAATCAGTTGCTATTTCTCTTAGAGTCTGTGATAAATAAGAGTCACCTCATGCCTAGATGCATATTCTGAAGGAGTATTTCTTGATTGGGGGGGGGGGGGATTGTCGCTTTTGTTATGTTAATGTTTTGTTTGTGATCATAACTACAGCTGGAGAGGAAAGCTTATTAAATTCTCCTTAAGAATTCCTGATCTGTACAAACACAGTTAAATATGTTGATCTGATTTTCTAAGAATTAAATAACTCACCTTCAGTAGAGATAAAGTAACTCAGAGACCAAATCCATGAACTGTTAAAAAATTCTAATTGAGGATGTGGACATTTTGAAAACTAAAGTTAAGTTCACTAAGACAGAAAGGGTGAGGCAGAAACAATTCTTGTGTCTTTATTGTGTCATTTAGAACATATAACTAATTCCAGCAAGTTAAAGGAGCCCTCACTAAAAAATATTCACTGATCAGTAACTTACATGTTACTGGAAACTTCTGCCACATTTCAAAACTCTACTTTTTATTCCAAATAAGTCCTTAAGATAGAATCGAGGCTTTTTAATGTAGTGGCTATCTTCAAAGTTTGTGTATATTTTCTTTTGACATTATGTATTTAGGTCTTCTAACATTTGTCTTAGTCACTATGGTAAAATTCTATTGATTAAGAAAATGAACAGAAAAAAGAGGCAAATGAATGGTCGTTAGCATAATGTTAACAGTGTGTAGCCAACTAAGAATTACTGGGGTGTTTTCAACTAAGAATTATTGTGGGGTGGTTACCATATGAATTAGGTAATCCGTGTCCCCTGTAAACAATAGTCAACATAAACACACAAAACCTAAGTTTTTAAATACGGTAAACATAAATATAAGAATATACTGGCGCAAACTTGGAATTGTAAGTCTAGTGAATGTGGTTTCACCTCAAACATGGCCTCTCATAGTATTACACACAATTAAGAACTTGACTAACGCTTTCTAGTGTTGGATAATCAAGAAAACCTCCTTGGAGTGGATGGACTCAAGTTCTGATTTAAAGAAGGAGAAGGAAACAGTGAGCAGATAGGAAGAAAACTATTCCCTATATATTAGCCCTTACAGCCTCCCTACTGCAGACAATATATCTCTTTTCTTAGCCATAGGCTACCCACTCACAAGTCTTTACAACATCCATGGTGGTGGTAAGGAACAATTTAATGCAACAGCCCGCCCCACAGAAAATTTCCACTCAACTTTAAAGGCTTGTCATATCTGTCCCATCAATTGGTGGGAAGAGATGAAAATGGATTCTCAAGAGCAATAGGCTTAATGCACTACCCCTGAGGTAGTAAACCATCCCACTTAGTGTAAATAGTTTTGAAACCTGGTGATATAAGTATAAGATCCATTTCTCATCTGTAAAAGCAAAGGCTAAGGCATATTAACTGCCATGGTTTCAAATCATCAGTAAAGCTAAAATACCAAGAGAGAAAGGTGAAGAGGCACTGTCTGTGTGGCTCTTGACTTTAACCCTAGGCAGTGAACTGAATGCATGCCAAGTCCGGTATCTAATTTTAATTTGAGTTATTTCCACACTAACCATATTTTCATTACATATTACTAACTGTCTAACGACAAAGAAAAGAAAACAGACATGAAGAACACTGCAGAAGCACAAGCTAGACTTTACAGCTTATGAATCAAGGCTGAAACTAAGTAAAGACAATCCAGAATATGCAAGAGGACTCTTGTCTATCATACTGAAAAAGGTCCAAAATAGTGACGATGTAAGTTTTCAACAACCGCTAACTATATGTACAACCACGTTTTTATATCCCTCGTATCATAAGCTCAAATACAATGCTTAAAATTGACAGCACTTCAACAAATCATTTTTTAAATTGCTTTGAGACTTTATATATTAAAGATTTATTTTACATTTTTAAAAATTTATTTTTAGATTTTCCATTAGCATTAAAATGGAAATTGTATTGTTATTCATGGCCCATAGTCTCACAGTGTCAATGCCAGTGGAAAAATCTCACTGGGTAAAACCCTCCACTTATATACTATGGGATCAGATATATGGGTTTCTTTAGATCCAATAAGGCACCATTGGAATCACTGCAGTTTATGTGTTGTATATGACTGACTGAGTACAAACCAGGCTCTACGGACCCAAGGATTTAGTAAAACTGCAAGCATTTATTTCACTGGTTAACCTAGAGTATACACTTTCATCAGAAAAACTACAATAGCAGTAAAGGGACTGGTAAGACCGCTTTTACTAAATTCTGAATCTGAGTGTTTTTTTAGCTGCCAAACGATTCTCTGGAAAGGTATGGAGACACAACGGCTAGGTGCTATATATGAAAACGTTACAAATCAAAAGAACAACATTAATATTTCCTTTGTGTGAAGACACTAACATATTACTCTAACACAATATACCTCAGAACATATTTAAATCCTGCACAGATTTTCACCTGGGACCATACCAAAAGGGTTTCCACTAACAAGTAACAATTATCTAGAAAATGTTTCTGGAGTGTGGGCACAAAGAAGAGAATTATAATGGGCCATACATATAAAGGATATAGCAATAGAAGCAACATTACAAGGCTTCCTTCAGAGTGAGGATGAAGCCAGTGACTGCTGTTTGTACACTACCATTAGAAAGAGACTGTTCTGCCAGAGGCAAAAAAGTTGGTAAGTGAATGCATCAATACTGAATTCAGTCAGTGTTGCCTTCAAAATGTAATGGCTCATTCAGTGCAAACATTAGGAAAAAGCTAATGGAAGGGTTTCCTAGCCAGCTAGATTGAACACAACATGAGGTCCTCCCTTGGTATACACATTGAACAGTGTTTAATTCTGCCTTCTGGTTGCCCAACTTTGCTATCTTTGGAATGAAGTGGAAGCTAAAAGGGCTTCTGGGCTCTGCTCTGTTTTATCAACTTACGGGGCTGTAAAAAAAATATCCATGAGGTTCTACTTCCTCTTCACAGACCAAACACAACCTTGGCAAAAGGCATAAATAGGTAATTATAATAGTCTGGGATACTTGTTATCTTATCCTCAGAAATCTTTTTTGTTGTTATTGTTATAAATTAAAAATGATGACAGAGAAAGCTAAATAAAAAACTAATTTCTCATAGTTCTAGATAGGATGTCATTCAGTAACATAAACTAAGCAGTAACTAAAGCCAGGATTCTAATTTTCTTCCCTTTCATCAACATTGACTCAAGAAAGAGTTAATTCTAAAGTTTCATTGTTGCCCAAAGAGGCAATCTGCCCTACTATTGTGTTTCTCAAACTCCAATGTGCGTATGACTACCTGAAAATCTTATTAAAATAAAATTTCTGGGACACCTGGGTCCAACTATTGATTTTGGCTCTCAGGTCATGATCTCATGGCCTGTGGGATCAAGCCCCACATCAGGCTCTGTGATGACAGCGTGGAGCCTGCTTGGGATTCTCATTCCCTCCCCCGCCCCTCCCCTGCATGCGCACATGTGTTCTTTCCCTCTCTCTCTCAAAATAAATAAGTAAACTTAAAAAAAATTTTTTTTTTATTTTGTAATTGTGTTTTAATGTTTATTTAGTTTTAAGAGAGAGAGGAGGAGATAGAGCATGAGCGGAGGAGGGACAGAGAGAGAGGGAGACACAGAATCTGAAGCAGGTTCCAGGCTCTGAGCTGTCAGCACAGAGCCAGATGCAGGGCTTGAACTCACGAACTGTGAGATCATGACCTGAGCCAAAGTCGGATGCTTAACCGACTGAGCCACCCAGGTGCCCCCCCCAAAAAATTTTAAATATAATGTCTGATTCAGTAGTTCTAGGGTGGGGCATACAATCTACAATTCTAATAAGCTTCGAGTAGCAAGGATCCAGCAAACACAGGAGTTTTTCTTACCCATCAACTCTCACATTTCCATAATTAAAAACAATTTTTGAGTAACTCAGCGTCTTCAGGTTTTAATTTCCTCATTTGTAAAATGAAGAATTCATTTAATCAGGCTTTTTCAAGAAAGCACTACATTTGTAAGAAAGCAAAATAAAAGTAAAAAATAAAAGTAAAAGGTATTAGCATTATGATAATATCAAAATGCTTTTTATCACATTGAAGCTGGGTGATAGGGTACATAGAAGTCTATTATACTATTCTCTCTACTTGTGTGTATGTTTTTAAATCTCCATAATAGAAAGCATTTAAAATGTGACCACTCACTAAACTCCCTACAAAAGTTGTTTTATATTATATATAATGATTTTAATATATTGTATTAAATCTTTAAAAATTCATCCAAAAGGCACAAAAAACATTGTAGGTGATGCATGTTTTCATTATCTTGATTGCAGTGATGAAGTCACTGGTATATACATATGTCTGAACTTATCAAATTATAGTTTTTAAACATGTGCAGCTTATTCAAGTGAATTATATCTCAATAAAGCTGTTTAATAACAATAAAGTTTACCTACTCTCTATTTCGTTTATGAAAAACAAAAACAATAGTTTGAAGTTCTCAACGGGAAACCACTGCTGCTTATCACTGACAGCTGAAAACTGGCCTTTGAAGTCTTGACCTGAAGAACAGTACTATAGGGCCAAGCTAGTCAGTTTTCATTCAGAGAATTAAAACTCCTTAGTTCCAGCAGGTCAATGTCAATGTCGTACTTCACTATCTCCACTAGCTATATGGCGCTGCCATCCCCACCACCTCTCACCCCTCCATTCTCACTTCCTTCACCTCCCCTACAGTTCTCATTCTAACCACCCAGGGAAGTCATTTTTCTTCAAAAAGCCACACTTTGAAGGATCTATTCGAGTGTAAGTGCTGTTTCTTCTGCCAAAAATGTCCTCTTCATCCTTTTTCTGCCATTTAGGCTCGTATTTGTCCTTTGTGATCCAGTTCAAAATCTATCTCCTTTGTGAAGTCTTTCCTGACTTCTTTAAACTGTCAGTTGCTCCCTCCTCCTTACTCCCGCAGTATTCTTTTCATACCTCTAGGATTCTAATACAATAGTTTACAAATTCGACCATGTATCCCAATATACATATATTTAGTTTACATGTATAATGTTCATGTACTATTAGTATCAGCTAATATTTTAACACATACTGTACAATTAGGAAAAAAATATAATTAGGGTAAGGTTCATTGTCGCAACAGTGGTCAATATAAAATACAAAAATAAGGGGCACCTGAGTGGCTCAGTTGGTTAAGTGTCCAACTCTTGGTTTTGGCTCAGGTTCATGATCTTGTGGTCTCCTGAGTTTGAGCCCCACATAGGGCTCTGTGCTGACAGTGTGGAGCCTGCTTAGGATTCTGTCTCCCTCTCTCTCTGCCTCTCCCCCACCCATGCCGTCTGTCTCTCACAAAATAAACTTTAAAAAAAATAAAAAATAAATAAAATATAAGAATATTGTATAAGTCCTGGGTGTTATATGTAAGTGAAGAATCACTGGATTCTACTCCCGAAGCCAAGACTATACTGTATGTTAACTAACTTGAGCATAAAAAAATAAAATAAATAAAAGAATCAAGACTAATTAAACAAATGTGCTAAATCTGGGCTAATAAAACAAACATACATACATGTATGTAGATATACATATGTATGTATGTATGTATGTAGATATATAAATAAATGATCATGGGGCACCTGGGTGGCTGTTGGGTGGGCGGCCAACTTCAGCTCAGGTCATGATCTCACAGCTCATGGGTTCAAGCCCCGTGTTGGGCTTTGTGCTGATAGCTCAGAGCTTGGAGTCTGCTTCGGAGTCTGTGTCTCCCTGTGTCTCTGTGCGCCCCACTCCCCCACACTCTGTCTCTGTCTCTCAAACATAAACATTAAAAAAAAAATGATCACTGTGTTTCTAATGTTTTTGCTGACTTTCTGGTCCAATATTATAGATTATATTATTTTTACCTCATACACAGCTGAGAGATTATGGTTCTACCATTTTAACATACATTTGCAAGAGAGGGAATTTCAACCTCTAGTTTTGCACCCATATACTACTGAACTCATTTCTTTAAATAAAAAATGTAGGGGCACCTGGGTGGCTCAGCCGGGTGAGCATCCAACTTCGGATCAGGTCATGATCTCAAGGTTCATGAGTTCGAGCCCAGCATCGGAATCTGTGCTGACAGGTCAGAGTCTTGGTGCCTGTTTTGGATTCTATGTCTCTCTCTCTCTCTCTCTCCGTCCCTCCCCCACTTGCTCTTTCTTTCTCTTTCAAAAATAAATAAAAACATTTAAAAAATTAAGGTATACATTAACATACATTTGCATTATTCTTATTTTAATCCATGGTTTTCTTTACAGATGTTTCTTAGCTAACGTGTCCATTTCATGAGCATTAATTTACTTAAATCTCGATAACATAATATACACATACTCTCAACCAGGCATACAAACTGGCAATACACAAAAACACACCTGGAACTCCCACTGGTCTTTCCCAATACTAAATACTATAAGTAACAAAACAATCCTCTAACACACAAACCACCAATGTCAATCCCTATTTTAAACATTAGTAAAGTCTGTCTTATTCTTCAGGAAAGCATATATTAGAATAGCCACCTTGAGAACAGCCTTCTCAACTTTTAGTAAAGCTGACGATGTGTATCCTATGACCCAACATGGTAGGCAGCCTCTAAGAAAGCCTCCATGATCCTACCTCCTGCTATTCACACCCTTATGTAATTTCCTCCCCTTGAGTGTAGACTGGACTTACTCCTACTGAGCAGAATATGGCAGAAGTGATGAGATTCCAAGATTAGATTACAAATACACTGTGCCTTCCACCTTGGGTTCCCTCTCTCAATCACTTGCTCATTCACTCTGCAGGAAGCCAGCTGCCATATTGTGAGCTGCCCTGTGGAGATGCTATGTAGGGAGGAACTGATGTCTCTGGCCAACAGCCAGTGAGGACCTAAGGCTGCCAACAGCCATATGACTGAGCAGAGAGGCGAATCCTCCCCCAGGTGAGCTTTGAGATGACTGCGGGCCCATTGCCACCTGACTATAATATTGTGAGACACTCTAACTCTGAGGCACCCAGTTAAGCTGTGCATAAATGCTTAACCCGGAGAAACTATGAGATAACAAATATTTGCTGTTGCAAACTGCTAAGTTTTGGGGTGATTTCTTATGCAGCAATTGATAACTGAGCTCAAAAAAGATGTGTACAGGAATATTTATAACAGCACTTTATTATGTAAAAAATTAGAGCAATTTAAACATTCATCATCAACAAAACTAAGAAAGAATAGTCATACAATGAAAAATTATACAGCAGGAAAAATTAATGAACTTGAGCTAAAGTGTATCAATGTTGAAAACTCTATTTTCTTAATGTCTACTTTTTTTGAGAGAGAGAGAGTGTGCACATGCACATGCACACAAGCAGGGGAGAGGCAGAGGGAGGGGGCAGAGAGAGAGAGAGAGAGAGAGAGAGTGGCAGAGATAGGGAGGGAGAGAGAGAGAGAGAGAGAGGGAGAGGGAGAGGGAGAGAGAGAGAGAGAGAGAGAGAATGAATCCCAAGCAGGCTCCATGCTGTCAGCCCAGATTCCAATGCAGGGCTCAACCCCACCAACCATGAGATCATGACCTGAGCTCTGATATCAAGAGTCAGACGCTTAATTGACTGAGCCACCCAGGTACTCCTCAATGTTCAAAATCTTAAAATCAAAGCTGAGTGGAAAAAAGCAAATTGTAAAAAGAACAGCATGAAACAATTTTCAAGGTTCACAACATGCAACAACAAAAAATCATATGAATGATAAACACCTAATTCAGTGTGGGAGGAAGGAGAAAAAGAAAGGAGGGATGGGATTAGGGCAAGGATACACAGGAAGGAAGCTTTCAATTGCATCTGTAATATTTTCTTTCTTAAACTACATGCCATGTACATGGATGTTTGCATGCTATATATACATTTTATATTGTCTGAAATCTTTTGCATTAAAAATTATAAAGATACTAGAATGAAAATAAATAAAATAACATATAACCACACACACACAAATACAGAAAATACATGCAATGAAATGGATAAATTTAAGTAGTTTTCTTCCCCATCCCAATAAATTCTGGGATGTATCTCACATGAGACCACTATTCATATACTATAACACTTAGCACACGGTATCAATTATCTATTTAGATGTATGTCTCCTTCCCTAGGCCATGAACAACTTCAAGGTCCAGAAAAAGCATCCAGTAAATGTTTACAGAATAAATTAATTGTATGAACAGTGCTTATATGGGTTTCGTTTTCCAAACTTAATATCAGCTTTTTCCAAATAAACTGACCATAGTTTGATCTCCATAGGAAACAACTAATGATCTAAGAAAAATTAACTTGGCATGGCTGCATCCACTGTTGTTCATGAACTAATATTAATAATCATCCACATTCATTAAAAAGGTTGTCACAAGGCTTAGTCTTCCTCTCCATTCCAAGTCATACCGTTAGGCTGGCTTCAGGGAGCATAGAAGAAATTCAACCAACATCTTAGCCTTACAGTCCTCCGACCTCCTTAAAATCAGTAACCTTTAGCCATTGTGAAAGAACCATTTTGCTTTGACTCACCAACTCCCAAGGCCACATCCTGGACTTTATCACTCATCACCTGGAACTTCTCAACCTCTGAAGAAAATACAAATGTCTCATTCTATGATCACAGCCACTAAAACTGCCAGTCCCCTCATTGCCTTTCTCCCACTTTACATCATCTTTAATCTAATGGAGTCAACCAATCCTCAAATCCTTCCATTTTCTTCTGGTCTATTAACCACTATCCACAATGGATTATATACTGGAATATCCTAACGATGCTCGCAACAGAGCCCTATAATCGACTTCTCCTAGCTGTTTCTCCTACCTGCCAAGGAAAGCCCCAAGCATATACTAATGTTACAATTCACATTAACCTGCTAGAGAAATCATAAGTGGTCATGCTTGTATCATTTCAGTATCAGCCTCCAAACTCAGCTGAGCCCTCAACATAACAATCAATTCTTTTTCTTACCCTTGGCCAGCTCACACTTTCATTCTCTTCAGTAACCATTCCAGGCCTTCATCCCTTCTCTCAAACTCTGTCTCTCCAGCCCAACTTTTACTCTAAGACGATCTTTCCTACTTCATAAAAAAAAACAAAAAAACAAAACAAAAAAAAAAAACAAAAAAAAAAGTTAATCTGTGCAATACAATTTCCCTCAGCTTTCCAATTCCCACTTACAAATTTCTCTAAATTATTATTCATATCTCACATCATCTCCAGACTTAAAATACATAATATCCACCATCTAATGAAAAGTCAGTTCTGTCTGTGCTCTTTATTCTTGTTTTTCTCTTAACACCCTGCTCTTCTATTCATCCCTGCTCTTTTTTTTCCAACTCTTTTTTAAAATGTTTTTCTAATTTATTTTTTGAGAGAGAGAGAGAGAGACAGACTACTGGGGGGTTGGGGGTGGAAGGGGCAGAGAGAGAGGGAGACACAGAATCCCAAGCAGGCTCCAGGCTCTGAGCTGTCAGCACAAAACCCGACGTGGGGCTCAAACCCATGAACTGTGAGATCATGACCTGAGCTGAAATCGGACGTTTAACCGACTAAGCCACCCGGGCGCCCCTATTCATTCCTGTTCTACTCTATCCTTTCCACAGACCTTCCTACCACTCCAACCTCATATATTCAAATCCTGTGCCAACTTGAAGAAGAAAATAAATCTGTGACCTTGCATCATTTTCTAATTACCATCCAATTCCTCTCCTGTTTTCACTCAAATGTCACCATTCTACTGACACAATCTATGACAAGGACATCTTACTTCAGTTTCACCTTACTAGAGATATTTCATCTTCACAGTAGAAATCATTTTCCTCTCTTTGCAACTCTATCTTCTTAGTTTTCACTCTACCACACTTTCCTGCTTTTCCTTGTACTTTGACCATTAGTTCTCTGCCTCCAGCGCAGTCTCCTCTACGGTGAAATTCCCTGGGATCATCCCTGATCTCATCTACCCCTTATATTTTCCACAGTAAGGCAAAGACCTCTCAATTTCTATTTATAGCTCAGATCTCCTCCCTAACAGAAAATTTCAAACTCCTATATCTAGTGGAACATGTACATCGAGCATTCCCATTGGCACCGCAAATTCAACATATTCAAAAGGTATCTCCCTTTCAAGACTCAGATCAGCAGAAAAGAGTAGGTAGCTCTAAGGCCTTCACAGAAGTATTGGAAAAAAAGCAAAAACTGTCAGAATCAGATTTTTTAGAACTCTTAAATAATCAAAGGTTTATAGCAAACAGGACTGAAACAAAAAAAGGTAATGTTAGAACAGCAGGAAAGCTTCACAGCACTTTTCCTTTTCCTTGTTCCATCTCCCAACCTGGCTGAGTCGTGGTCTCCAGAACAGCAGCCTGTGTTCTGAATGTGGGACACTGATCCCTAGTTCTGGAGAAAGCAACGCAGATCTTATTTGCAGAGAAGTGTGTTTGTTTTAACTGTCTGGGGCTGCTTGAAGGACTGATGCAAGACACCTAACTTTTGCCTCAGAATTCACTCAGGGTGAAAAAGGACACACTCTTTTAAATAAAGAGACAGATGATAGATAGATAGATAGATAGATAGATAGATAGATAGATAGACAGATAGATAGACAGACAATTATTTTTAAAAAATTGTTAGCAGAATCGGTTGAGCATCCGACTTCGGCTCAGGTCATGATCTCACAGTCTGTGAGTTCAAGCCCTGCGTCGGGCTCTGTGCTGACAGCTCAGAGCCTGGAGCCTGCTTCTGATTCTGTGTCTCCCTCTCTCTCTCTCTGCCCCTCCCCCGCTCATGTTCTATCTCTCTCTCGCTGTCAAAAATAAACATTAAAAGAAATAAAAATAAATAAAATTTAAAAATTGTTAGCAGAAGGAAGAAAAAAATTGTTAGCTGTCAGCTGGGGGAAACCATTATAGTGGAGGCAAACAATAAAGCACTGAAGGCCTAGGGAACAAGGCTGGGGAGAGAGTTTCTAGGGAAAGTAGGGCATTTAAAAGACCACATATACTAAGGAATTTACAAAGTCAAATGAATGCTCATGACAGGACACATGCTCTGAGACCTGACAATACCCTAAGCTTTGACCTGTGGTTGATTTCTAGGCTCAGCACAAGAGTGTAAAGACATAAAATAGTTGCAAATGACCTAGATAACAGTTGGCAAACACTAGGAAATGTTTACCTTTTTCTTCTTGTTTTCCTCTTTTATTTTTATTAAAAAAAAGAAAAAAATTGTTTTTGGCTCCTGGCATTCAAGGAAGTCTCCATTGAAACACTAGGTGACCACAGCCTAAAGGAACAGACTTCAGAGAGCATACGTGACAAATAGAGACTTTACAAAAACAGTCTTTTTTTTTTTTTTTTTTTTTTTTTTTTTTTTTTAAAACAGTCTTTTAAATATCCATGAACATAGGCCCCTGGCTGGCCCAGCCAGTTAAACAGATGATTCTTGACTGCAGCTCAGGTCACGATCTCACAGTCCATGGGTTCAAGCCCTGGATCAGACTCTGCATTGACAGTGCCACAGCCTGCTTAGAATCCTCTCTCTGCCCCTCCTCCTCCAAGCACACTTTCTCTCTCTCAAAATAAAATTAAAAAAATAAACAAATCCATGAACAGATAAAAGCCACAGTGCACAGGAAGCAACAAAAATGAACTCTGAGAAAGGAGACTGTGATTTCCAGAGATACCATATTATACTATTCAAAATGTCCAGTGTTCATCGCTTCTCAGTCTTTTGGCTAAGATCAAGTGCAAAATGTCCAGTGTTCAACAACAAAAAAAATCACAAAGTCAGCAAAGAATGAGGAAGTAGGGTCCATTCCATAAGAAATACACAGAAACTGTGCCTGAGCAAACATAAACATTTTTTAAATAAAAAAATATTTAAATAAATATTTTAAATATACTATCCTAAATATGCTTAAAGAGTTAAAGCGAACTATGGACAAAGATTTAGGAGCAGGGTGCCTGGGTGGCTGTCTGTTAAGCATCCAACTCTTGATTCCAGCTCAAGTCATGATCTCACAGTTGTGGGTTTGAGCCCTGCGTTGGTCTCCACACTGACAGCATGGAGCCTGCCTGGATTCTCTGTCTCTCCCTCTGTGTCCCTCCCCTGCTCACACTCTATCTCTCAAAATAAATAAACATTTAAAAAATTCTTTAATACATTTTTTTTTAAAAGAGAAAAATAGTAGGGGCGCCTGGGTGGCGCAGTCGGTTAAACGTCCGACTTCAGCCAGGTCACGATCTCGCGGTCCGTGAGTTCGAGCCCCGCGTCGGGCTCTGGGCTGATGGCTCAGAGCCTGGAGCCTGTTTCCGATTCTGTGTCTCCCTCTCTCTCTGCCCCTCCCCCGTTCATGCTCTCTCTCTGTCCCAAAAATAAAAAATAAAAAATGTTGAAAAAAAAAATTTAAAAAAAAAAAAGAGAAAAATAGTCACACACAAAAAGAATATTAATAGAGGCAAAAATTATAGAAAGAGACCAAATAGAGCAGGCAGCCTCTCCTCTGCTGTCCTGTCCACCACTTCCATGCAGTCCATTCGATAAACTTCTATCTCCTTTAAAAGAGAGAGAGAAAGAGAAAGAGAGAGAGAGAGAGGGACCAAATAGAAATTCTGGGGCTGAAATATACATTAGCCAAAATGAAAAATTCACATAAGGGTTTCAATAACACATTTGAGTAGACGTAAGAATCACTGAACCTGAAGACAGGTCAACTGAAATTATCTAGTCTGAAGAAAAGAAAGAAAAAAGAAAGAAGAAAATGAAGAGAGCAAAGAGACCTGCGGCACACCATCAAGCATATGAGCATAGACGTGAGAGTCCCCAAAGGAGAAGAAAGAGAAAAAAAGACAGAAAGAATATTTGAAGAAATAATGGCATAAAACCTCCATAATTTGATAAAAGTCACGAAGCTACACACCCAAGAAGTTCAATGAGCTCCAAGAAAGGTAAATGCAAAGAGATCCACACTGAGACACACTATCAAATAGCTGAAAGACAAGGCGAGAATCCTGAAAACAGCAAAAAGTGAATCATTACATAGAAGGAATCCTCAATGGGGCACCCGGGTGGCTCAGTCGGTTAAGCATCTGACTTTGGCTCAGGTCATGATCTCATGGTTAGTGAGCTTGAGCCCCATTTCTCTCTCTCTCCCTCTCTGTCCCTCTCTCTCTGCCCTCACTCACCAACACTATTTCTCTCTCTCAAAAATAAATAAGCTTAGAAAAAAAAAAAAAAGGAATCCTGAATAAGATTAACAGCCAAATTCTTATCAGAAATGATGCTGGCTAGAAGGCAGTGCAATGACATATTTAAAGTTCCCAGAAAAAGAGGTGCCAATTAAGAATTCTACATCTGGTAAAATTATCCTTCAAAAAATGAAAAAGGAATTAAGGCATTCCAAGGCAAACAAAAGTGGAAGGATTTCATCATTAATAAATCTGCCCTACAGTTATGCTAAGAAGAGTCCTTCAAGCTGAAATGAAAAGACACTAGACAATAACTCGAAGCCATGTGAAGAAACACAATTTCAGTAAAGGTAACTACATAAAGAAATATAAAAACTAGCGTCACTGTATTTTGGTTTGTAACTTTTCTTTGTGTTTCCTATATGATTCAAAAGACAAATACATTAAAAAATTATAAATATTTTAATGAATATGCAATGTATAAAGATGTAATTTATGACAATGTAAAGGAGGGAAATGGAATTGTACAGGAGTAGAGGTTTTGTATGCTACTGAAACTAAGTTGACATCAATTTAAATGTCACTGTTACAAATTTAGTATATTAACTGTAATCCTTATGGTAACCACTAAGAAAATGCCTAAAAAGTATATATGAAAGGAAATGAGACAAGAGTCAATACAGTACACTACACAAAATCAATTTAAACACAAAAGAAGGAGTTAATGGAATGAGGAACAAAACTGTGTAAGACATACTTAAGAAAACACAGTATACCAAAATATGCAAGATACAGCAAAAGCAGTGCTCAGAGGAACTACGTAACTGAAAGAGCCTATACCAAAAAAGAAGAAAGATCTCAAATCAATAACCTAACACCTTAAGGAACTAGAAAAAAAAAAGAAAAGAAAAAAACAATGAACAAAATCCAACACTAGTAAAAAGGAGGAAATAATAAAGTGGAGGGTAAAAAATAAAGAATAGAAGAACAATATAATCAAGGAAACCAAATTTTGGTTCTTTGAAAATATCAACAAAATTGACAAACTTTAGCTAGACTAAAACCAGAGAGAACATTCAAATAACTAAAATTAGAAAGTAGAAACATTACCACTAACCTTATAGAGATAAAAAGGATTACTGCACAGTAACAGATTACCTAGAAAAAACAGACAAATTCCATAAAACACACAAATTATCTAAACAGACTCAGGAAGAAAGAAAAAATCTGAATAGATCTATCAAGTGAAGAGATTGAATGGGTATTCAAAAACTTCCCATCAACAACAAAAAAAGGCTAGGACAAGATGGCTTCACTAGTGAACTGCATCCAATGATTAAAGACAAATTAACACCAACTCTCAAACTCTTCCAAATAATCAGAAAAGGAGGGAACATTTCTAACTCATTCTTTGAGGCAAGTATTACTGTGATACCAAAGTCAAAGTTACCACAAAAAAGAAACCTACAAACCAACATCTTTTATGAATTGTAAATAAAAAATATTAGCAAACCAAACTCAAGAGCATTTTAAAAGGATTATACACTGTGACCAAGTGGGACTTATTCCAGGAGGGCAATAGTGGTTCAACATATAAAAATCAATCAATGTAACATATCACATTTATAAGATGAGCTAAAAAACAAACAAAAAAACCATGTGATTATCTCAATTGATACCAAAAAAACACATTTGACAAAATCCAAGATCATTTCATAATTTAAAATGCTTGGAAAACAAAGAATAGAAGGAAACTTCTTCAACATGATAAAGGGCATTAATGAAAAACCCACAAGTAACATAATACTTAATAGTGAAAGACTGAAAACATTCCCTCCAAGATCAAGACTAAGACAAGGATGCCCACTTTCATCGTGGCTTTTCATCAATTTGTTGGAAGTTCTAGCCAGATCGATGAGGCAAAGGAAAAAATTACAGGCATCCAAAATGGAAAGGAAGAAGTAAAATTATATGTATTCTTCTATGAGATCATGCTATGTATGGAAAATTCCAAAGAACTCACAAAAAAACAAAACAAAACAAAACAAAACAAAACAAAACAAAACAAAAAACTACTAGAGCCAATAAATAAATTCAGCAAAATTACGGGGTACAAGATCAAAACAAAAACTGGTTGTGTTTCCATACAGCAGCAATGAAGAATCTGTAAATGCAATAAAGAAAACAATTCCATTTACAATAGCATCCAAAAGAATATAATATCTAGGAATAAATTTAACCAGGGAGATGAAAGATGGTATTTAAAACTACAAAATATTGCCAAAAGAAACTAAAAGCTTAAATAAATGGAAATATATCCCATGTTCACAGATTGGAAAACTTAATATTTGTTAAGATGGCAATACTATCCAAAACAACATACAAATTAAATACAATCCCTAACATAATTTTTTCGTAGAAAGAGAAAAGTCAATCCTTAAGTTCATATGAAATTTCCAGGGACTCTGAATAGTCAAAACAGTCCTGAAAAAGAAGAACAAAATTGAAGTACTCTCACTTTCCTATTTCAAAACTTATTACAAAGCTACAGTAATCAAAAGACTACAGTAATAGAATAAGGATAGACATAGAGATTACTGGAATAGAACTGAGAGTCCAGAAATAAACGCACATATCTATAGCCGATTGATTTTTGACAAAGGTGCCAGGACCATTCCATGGAGAAAGAACAGTCTCTTCAACAAATGGTGCCGGGGCAATTGAATATCCACATTCCAGAGAACATAGCTGGACCACTACCTCATACTGTATGCAAAAATCAACTCAATCAACCACATAAATATAAGAGGTAAAACCATAAAACTCTTAGAAGAAAATATAGTGGTCTTCATATCCTTGGATTTGGCAATACATTCTTAGATATGACACCAAAATCAAACTCAATAAAAGGAAAAATGAATAAATTGGATTTCATCAATATTAAAAACTTGTGTGGGATGCCTGGGTAATCATCCAACTTCAGCTCAGGTTGGGATCTCACGGTTCGTGAGTTTGAGCTCCACCTCAGGCTCTCTGCTGTCAGTTCAGAGCCTACTTTGGATCCTCTGTCTCCCTCCCTGTCTCTGACTCTCCACCCAACCCCCCCACTCTGTCTCAAAATAAATAAACATTAAAAAATATATATTAAAAAGTTGTGTGCTTCAAAGGACATTTCCAAGAATGTGAAATAACAAGCAACAGAATACATTCGCAGGAGAAAATATTTACAAATCACATATCTGGTAAGAAGAGTCTAATATCCAGAATATATAAAGAAAACTCTTAGAACTCAACAAAGACACGCTATCCAATTAAAAAACAGGAAAAGATGTGAACAGCTATTTCTCCAAAGAGGATATATAAATGGCCAAAAAGCATGAAAAGATTTTCAACATCTGTAGTTATTAGTGAAATGCAAATCTAAACCACAATGAGATATCATTTCACACCTCGTAGGATGGCTATAATATTTTTAAATAGAAAAAAACAACTGTTGGTGAGAAACTAGAACCACCACACAACGCTGACAGGAATGTAAAATGATGCACTTGCCGTAGAGAACAGTTTGGCGTTTCCGCAAAAAGTTAGACATAGAATTACCACATGATCCAGCAATTCCATTCCTAGGTATATACCCAAAAGAATCGGAAACATGTACTCAAACAAACACTTGTTCAAACTGTTCATAATATTCACAAGAGCTATTCACAATAACGAAAAAATGAAAACCACCCTAGTGTCATAAAGTGATGAATGGACAAATTATGGTATAACCACAAAATGGATTATTATGACCATAAAAAGGAATGCAGTATTGATATGTGCCACAACATGGAAGAACCTTTAAAATATTGTTAACTTAGAGAAGTCAGTCACAACGGAACACACAGTGCATACAGCTGACCTTGAACAATGGAAGGAATTAGGGGCACCAACACTTCCCTGCGGTTGAATATGCACATATACCTTTTTGATTCCCCCCAAACTTAACTACTAACAGCTTACTGTCGTCCAGAAGCCTCACCAATAACATAAAGAGCCAATTAACACATATTGTGTATGTAATAAATATTATAGACCCTATCAGTACAATAAAGTAAGAGAAAATAATATGTTAAGAAAATTATAAGAGAAAATACACTTAAAATACTATACGGTAAAAAAGTCACCTGTAAGTGAATCTGTATAGTTCAAACATGTATTTTCCAAGGGTCAGCTAGAATTCCAATTACGAGAAACATACAGAGTAGGTAAACCCAGAGACAGAAAGCAGATTGGTGGCTGCCAGGGGTGGAAGGGAGGGAGAAATAGGATGTGACTACTTAAGATATATGGGTGATTACCTTTTTAGGTGATAAAAATGTTTTGAAACTAGAGAGAAGTGGTGGTTGCACAACAATGCAAATGTATTAAATGTCACTGAATTATATACACTTTAAAATGGTTAATCATGGTTATATGAATTTCACCTAAAAATATATTTTTTAAACTGATCTCCTCGAGCAGATGGAATGAATATACACTGCTGCTATAATGATAAACTAGTACAAGAATTTTGAAAACTAATTTGACATTATATAGCAAAATTGATAATGAACATACCCCATGACCCTGCAATTCCAATCTACTAACTCTCTCCGTTGATGACAAGCACTCACCTGGTTACCTACTAGAAACTAACAAATACCCATGTTTTCTCCTCCCTCAGTGACTACATTCAGTTCCTTTGGACAAAGTGACATTGACTATTTCCTGCCATGTGCTAGGAGACACAACAATGAATGATACATAGTACCTCTGCCTTACAGAGTTTACAATGTACTGAAGGCAATATAAAACTAAAGACAGTGACACAGGGTGCCTAGGTAGCTCAGTCAGTTAAGCGGCTGACTCTTGATTTTGGTTCACGTCATGATCTCACAGTTCGTGGGTTCAAGCCCTGCATCAGGCTCTGCACTGATAGCGTGGGGCCTGCTTGGGATTCTCTGTCTCTCTTTCTCTCTGTCCCTCCCCCACTCAGGCTCTTTCTCAAAAACAAATAAATATTTTAAAAAATAAATTTAAAAAGTAAAATAAAATACAGTGTCATAAGTACAGTAAGAAGGGAAAAACCAGCATGCTATTGGAGCACATGAGATAGGCAACTAACACAGACTTGAGAAAGTTCAAAAAAGTTTCCTGGAGGAAGGGGCACCCAGACTAAGTTCTTAAGGATACATAGGATGAGTCAGACAAGCGAAGGGAGGCAAAAAATTCTAATCACTCACCTAATCCTTACTTTTCTTGTTTTAGTTTTATTCAAACCATTGTTCCCTCTTTTTTAATCCCTACTATTACCCACTAGAAAGTACACCCCATTACTGACCTGCAGAAGCCACCTAACCACTATGTTCCTTCCAATAGCTTCCAAAGTGAACTATGTAAAAAATCTGATCCTATCACTCTCTTGCTTAAATCTATCAATAACTACCCAAAATACAAAATAAAACGCTACTCCCCACACAGAATTAAAGCCTCATGGATGAGATCCTTGCCTGTCTCATCTTCCACCTCTTCTTCTTACTGGATGATTCAGCTTTTTAAAATTTTCATGCATCACTCTTCTTTCTCACCAGCGAGAATTTGCTTTGTATTTCTGATGCCTTACTTATGTTACTAACATATAATGAGTCCTTAATACATGTTTCTTGAAGAAATAAATGAACAGATTAAATAACAGCAACAGCTGTGATTTATTAAGCACCGATGATACCCCAGATGCCCCATTAGGTGCTGTGTACACATTCACCTCTCATTCTCACAATCACCGTGAAAGGTAGTGTTAGTAGCCTCACATCAGGAAAAAGATCACTAAGGCTCAGGAAACATTAGGTAACTTGCCGAAGTTACAAATCAATTAAGTAGCAGCTCCAGAAGTGGGACTCAGATCGGTTGGATTCCAAAACCACTATTTTTCTACTGCATCAAGCTGTCTCCCAAACTACTCTTAAATATCCTCTCTCTCCAAATATTAGTGCATCTTCTTATTTATAAACTGCCTTCCCCAAAGTGAACATCAATTAGAACTGACTCTAATTGTGTTAAGATGCGCCAAACGTTGCTTTAGGAGTACTACTCCAGTTCCCAAAACAAAGAAGTTTGGGGACAAAAGAACTAATAATTATTAATAGTCCAATCATTCCAATAAAACAATCCTTGTCAATCATCTGTCTAAAACGGGAAAGAAAAGTAAAGTTTTTATTTTGTATGACAGTGTTGAAAATCACCTTACCATTTGCTAATTCTTCACATAATATACATTTTAGTTTGCTGGAGAATGGAATGAAAAACACACACTCCTTATCACAAACATGTATCTGCCCTCGGGAGGCAGATGGTGCAGGAAGACCCACTTTGAATTAGGCAGTACATGCTTCATCCGTACTTAGAAGTTACTATTTGATTTCTCATGTATCTACCACCTACTGCCCTACTAGAACACACACTGTACAAGCAGACGCAACGTGAGCTCTGTATCATACTCGATCCCCCTGGTTATGCAGTCTGTTAGCATGCTTACACTCCTCACCCCAAAATAAAACATTCTCCAAAAACTCAAGACCCAGAAGAATGAAAAATTCAAACTGTTACGAATGTAAAGGTTAAACAATGGTGACAAAGCTTCAAACATCAAATGGAAAGGAAGAAAAGTAGGTAAAAAGGAGAAAAGAAAATGATCAAATATTCAGTACCCATAATATATACCAAGCACATAAATTATTTCATTTAATAGTAGGTTGCTAATGTTGCTTGAATAACTGACAAAAACACGATTTTACACCCCAAGTTTGCTAAAATTAGTCCTGAGAGAAAAGGTAACATGTAAGGAGAGCAACCTTACTTGTTGTCCTTCCATTGTTTGTACCATTTTAATGGGATTTTTCTATTAATCTTTGACAAGCCATGAAATTTTATATTTTCACCATGACCAACCCATGAAATTTACCAACTTTGTCCATGATTCATACCAGGTCATAGTTATAATGTCTGCTATGCATTTTAGCTAAATAACCACTGAAACTTCTCCCTTTGGACAGAATGAAAAATCTGCCTATAATTAAAGCAGGAATTGTTAACTACAAGCAGTTAAAGTTTACAGCATTGTTTGACAGTTGCAAAGATAAGCCAGTAAAAAGCCTGAGATGCTGTGTCTACCTGTACTTCCCACACATTTGAACAATAGTGTGATATCTCTTAGCATCATAAAATCAATCTCAGATTAGGTAATGAAATATGCACCAGCCTTTTCCCAGAACCTTTGACAAATCACACACAATCCTAAATCTTCATAAATCACGATTAAAGACAAGTATATCATCACCAACGCATATATCTTCCCAAGCCTGACCCAGAGACTAATGAGAAAAGGCCTAGACTATCTCATCTGATTAATTAATTCAAAATGTCTGCTGTTATTCAAATGTGAGGCTGGTATTATTTGAATAACACTTGACAGCAGCGCCTGAAGATATCATTTCTGATTTGTGAAGCCGCCGCTGCATAACTGATGATAGTTTATGAAAATGTTCCAATGAAGCTGCTTTTCTTGGCACAACTGTGAAAGATTTGCCAAAGAGGTGGTTCTTTTTTTGTCAGCAGTTGATGTTGCTAATGTTGTCAAATATTTCCCAAATACATAGTCTCTGGAGTCTTTTCTCCTTAAATATTGCCACAATAGCAGCTTTTCCACCTTCCAACTTTGATGTGCCTGAACACAAAATTGCCTTACAGAAGCCCTCTCTCCTTTTTAAGGATCTAAACAGCACCTTCCCAGGATTCACTGAGTCCCACCAACCAGCACTTTTTTACAAAAAGGAATTTGACACTGTGCTGAAATGAGTATGAGCCTGAGATTGCCTTTTACTCAACTCAGTATTATTTCTTCCTTACAGAATGTCAAAAGGAAGGTCATATGGGCACCTGGCTGGTGCATAGGTACAGCATGCGACTCTTGACCTCTGGGTCGTGGTTTGTGCCCCACGTTGGGTGCAGAATTTATTAAAAAAAAAAAAAAAAAAAAAAAAAAGGAAGACCATAAAACATCTTAAGGTCATGGCTTTTTTTTAATTGGAAAGCAAAAAAAGTATTTTTAAAAGCCTAAATTAACTGTTTGCCCCTTCAAAACAAATTACGGCTCTCTGGTCAAAATGTAACGAATGGAGCTAAGAGAACATCAGAATCAACCTTACTTATGTTCTGATCCACTTTTTACTTCGGAGATTTTTCAACGGTTCATACTACATATGGCAGTATCAGATTCTCCAACTGATAGGCTCAAATTTTCCTTCTCTGTAATCCTAGCGAAGAGTACAAAGACTCCTCAGAGCTATGTTAAATACCTTGCAATGTGCATCTCCTTACCATTCAATTTCTTCTTCCTTGCCACTTAAAACACACTTGCTTCTAGAAGCCTTCTCCATTTACAAGCCCCCTCTACTTCCTCTTTATACAGTACATTCCATATTGCAGTACTGTGAAAACAATGTTAACGTGTAACCTATGTGATGACAATAACCAAATTATACCAATTTGATTAAATGAGCCAATCCTGCTTTTAAAAACACAGTTACATATTAAATATTAAAGCTGAATGAGACCTTAGAAATCACCTAGTCCAACTTTTATTTTGTAAATAATCACTCCGCAACTTGCTCAGACCCCAGGAAGCCTATGCTAGATCTGTGTGGAGAACTGTGACTCAACCAAGTGCCTCTGTTGATCTGTCCTTTTTTGCTATTATGTGTGCAGTCAAGAATGATTATAGGGTCCACTTTACAAAGGCCAAGTTGTCTTAACTTTGAAGATTATTCAGCAGAACATCATACTTGTATAGGCACTTAATAAATACTCCCAGGGGGCCACAATCATGGCTTAAAGATGTATTCTTACCTTCAGGGGTAACATAATAAAAACCTATTTCTTTTCAGGTCATCTTTCCATACAGATATTGTACATAAATAAAGATAAACTAATGATCTTAAGACAAGTTATATTTTATATGTAGTTTATTTCTCAAAAGGTGATGCAAGGATCCCTGGAGTTTCCTGAGACCCTTTCAGGAGACCACAAAGTCAAAATTATTTTTACAATACTAAGAGGTTGTGGTCCTTGTTCACTGTTTTCATTTGCACTGATGGTATACAAGCAAAGGTAAGTGAAACTCTTGGTGCCTTAGCACGGAGCAAGGCAGGGGCACCAAACTCTACTAGCAGTCACTGTATTCTTTACCACTGGACACTGAAGTTTAAAAAAAAAAAAGGCCAATTTCAGTTCAGAATGTCCTTGATGAGATGATAAAAATTATTCATTTAATTATACCTTGAGTACATGTCTTTTTAATATTCTGTGTGACAAAATAGGAATTATACACAAAACACTGCCCCTGCATACTAAGTATAAGAGAAAGCACTTGTGTAATTGGGTTCCAAGCTGCACTAGCTGCTTAAAAAACAAATGACTAACAAACTATGGTTATCTCAACTTGGATATTTGGCAGACGTATTTTTGGAAAATGAACTTCAAGGAAAACAGCTACAGTTTTTGGCAGTGATAAAATTCAAGCTTTTTAGTGAAAAAATCAGAATTTTGAAACACTACATTATGTCCACCACTGTGAGTTTTACAGCTTCCCAGTACTTAAAAACTTTTCTGGTAAGTTTGGTGTAATATTAACAAATGTAATTTTTTTGATCTTATATAATGAAATGTGTTAACATTTGGAAGATAAACATAACTCAATGAATCACTATTTTCCAAATGACCAAGACATATGTTACAAAATCATGCATGGGTAGAAGAGCCATCAAAGCGCAAACTAGACTAACAAATTTTAATGAAACAGAGCAGAAAAGTTTTGAAATGTGGCCTCAGATTCCACATTCGAACTTTTAAGAAACTACCACTAGTCAAGTTTTGGAGAAGTAAGTATCAAAAAAGAACGTCCAGGGGCGCCTGGGTGGCTCAGTCGGTTAAGCGTCCGACTTCGGCTCAGGTCATGATCTCACGGTCTGTGAGTTCGAGCCCCACGTCGGGCTTTGTGCTGACCGCTCAGAGCCTGGAGCCTGTTTCAGATTCTGTGTCTCCCTCTCTCTAACCCTCCCCCGTTCATGCTCTGTCTCTGTCTCAAAAATAAATAAACGTTTAAAAAAAAATTAAAAAAAAAAAAAGAACGTCCATAATGACTGGAAATGGCTATTAAAATACTCTTCCATTTTCCATGTATATATCTACATTAGGTCAAATATCTCTTCATATACATCACCCATATGGCAACAGACTGAATCAGAAGCAAATATGAGAATCCAGTTGTCTTCTATGAAGCCGGACATTAAAGAGATTTGCAAAAATGTAAAATAATGCCATTCTTCTTACCATTTTGTTTTGTTTTGGAAAATGCTATTCAGGATAACATGTAAAAGTTTATGGGGTGCCTGGCTGGCTCAGTCAGGGGATGGGCCATGGGACTCTTGATCTCAGGGTTGGTAAGTTCGAGCCCAACAGTGGGTGTAGAGATCACTTAAAAACAAAAATCTTTTTTTTTTTTTAAACGTTTATTTATTTTTGAGACAGAGAGAGACAGAGCATGAACAGGGAAGGGGCACAGAGAGAGAGGGAGACACAGAATCTGAAACAGGGTCCAGGCTCTGAGCTGTCAGCACAGAGCCCAACGTGGGGCTCGAACTCACAGACCTTGAGATCATGACCTGAGCCGAAGTCAGACGCTTAACCGACCAAGCCACCCAGGCGCCCCAAAAACAAAAATCTTTAAAAAGGAATATAACAGGGCTGCCTGGGTGGCTTAATCGATTAAGCATCAGACTCCTGATCTTGGCTCAGGTCATGATCTCACGGTTTGAGAGACTGAGCCCCAGGTCAGGCTCTGAGCTGACAGCACGGAGACTGCTTGGAATTCTCTCTCTCCCTCTCTCTCTACCCCTCCCCCGTTTGCATGTATGCATACATGTGTGCTCTATCTCAAATAAATAAAAATTAAAAAAAAAAAGAAATGTAACAAGTTTATAATTTGTAAAGTAACTTAATGTTTTTAAATGTTTCAATTTCTAACACAATATATACTGATACATAAATAAAAATTCTTTTAAGAGTGTAAGGGGGTCCCAAGATCAAAAAGCTTGAGAATCACTGACATAGATATTCTCAAAAGTCTTCATTTAGGTAAGTTTAATATATTAAACGCAGTTTCCTACCCAAGAAATCATTTACTTAATTTATATATACAAGAACTGCATATATTTTAAAGGAATTCTACCATGTAGCAAAACTTGAATCCCTAATAAAGCACCAGTAAGCAAAGGAGCTGCCAATAAGACAAATTCCCTTCCTCACAAGGAGCTTATACTACCTACATTATAAACCAATACTTTTCTTTATTACAGGTGAACATATGCTAATTGCCAAATAAGTCCCTCAACAACCTACATCCCAAATTTCAGATTTCCCTCTCCTAACTCCCTGTCCTTCTTTTCCAGGTCTACCAGCATCCAAGGCTCACTGCTAGCTTGCTCTTCCCTTTCATGGAACTGTTCTATTTCATATTCCTGATTCTTTCCCCTCAATACAACCAAGCATTCACTAGACTCAGAGATCAATGACCCTCTCGGTGTTTGCAGAACCACTAGGATGAGAGTAAATCCAGGGGTGCCTGAGTGGCCCAGTTGGTTAAGCATCCAACTTCGGCTCAGGTTACGATCTCACGGGTTTGTGGGTTCAAGCCCCGCATCGGGCTCTGCACTGACTGTGCAGAGCTTGCTTGTGATTCTCTCTCTCCCTCTCTCTGCCCCTCCCTCACTCGTGCGTTCTCTCCCTCTCAAAATAAATAAACATAAAAAAAAAAAGACAGAAAGTAAATCCATTAGGCTTCCAAGAAGAAAATGGGTTGCAATTACAAATTGGGACAAAATATGGTTTAAAAAAAAAAAGCCAACCTCTATAAAAGCGGTTTTTAAACTGAGGGTCATGGTCTGCATGAGGGCCATTAGGATTTTCAAGGTGTCTATAAACTCCCTGCAACTGTATTCAAACTTCTATGAGCAGGTGCATTTTTTTAGTAAGTGGGCAATGGACCCATTGCTTTCACAGACTCACAAAGGAAACTATAACCAGAAAAGATTTAAAACTTCCTGCTCTACAGCTTTCTGGAATACCACAAACATGGGTACTTGAGAAAGGCAGTTATGACTTATTAACTAGTAGATGGAAGAAATAACAGATATTTAAATTATATGGCTTTTTCAGAATAAAAACAAATAGGAGTAAAATATTCATCAAATAGTTGTAAGCCTTCCATGTCATAATGATTTTCATGAAGCAAAATATTCAGCAATGAGCTTATTTAGACATATACCCCAATTCACCAAGTTCACTTGTCATTTGAAATGGTCTTTTGGTACTGCAATTTAGAAAATCCATGACACAATTACATCCAATGGCTTTTCATGACAAATATTTAGGGTCTTGTTTTTTAACTATTTCAAATTGCTCTAAAGGTTATAGTTCAATTTAAAAAAAAGTGGACACAAAATACAATTTCCCAGATTTTCCACCTGATGAGTCGCAACAGATCCTTGGATGGTTCAAAACAAGAAATAAACAGTTCAACAATGATAACTTATGTAATTAAAATTAAGTCTACAGGACAAAACTACAGCAACTGAGTAAATGAAACTTTACTATACTCCCAATCATAATAATTTTAAAACCAGAACTCATTTTAATAACTCATAATCATAGTACATTTTTATTTAATCTTAGGTTAATCTTTGGACTAGTCAAATACATGTGACCAATCTGTCACCTCTGAAGATAATTATTTAATCATTAACTTAAACAGAGATTTTTGTACCTTATAGATAGAAAACTCAGTTATGAAACCATACAGTCTAAAATGAATATAAATCAATCATTATGACAGAAGAACTTATTTGAGAGTCAAAATGAACAAAATATTCTGTGTCAGCAAAATGTCTCTTGTCAAAATCTACTCTTTAAGATTTCACTGCATTATACTGAAACAAATGTCCTTCCCAACTCTATAGAGAAACAAATCTTAAACCATAAACCTAGTTATGAAATAGTTGCTTATTATCGTATCTAGGTTTTTTGCGGTTTTTTTTAGTTTATTTATTTTGGGGTGGAGGGGTAGAGAGAGAGGGAGAGAGACAATCCTAAGCAGGCTCCGTGCTGTCAGCACAGAGACCATCATGGGCCTCAATCTTGCAAACCATGAGATCATGACCTGAGCCAAAATCAAGAGTCAGATGCTTAACCGACTGAGCCACCCAGGTGCTCTCAAATCTAGTTTTGTTTTTTTTTTTTGTTTTTTTTTTTAACGTTTATTTATTTTTGAGACAGGGAGAGACAGAACATGAACAGGGGAGGGTCAGAGAGAGGGAGACACAGAATCCGAAACAGGCTCCAGGCTCCGAGCTGTCAGCACAGAGCCCGACGCGGGGCTCGAACTCACGGACCGCGAGATCATGACCTGAGCCGAAGTCGGCCCCTTAACCGACTGAGCCACCCAGGCACCCCTCAAATCTAGTTTTAAAGTAAAAACTTCAAAGGTGAATATTTAATTCCAAGCATGTTAACAGGAGTTTCACCATAAATTTTTCTTTTTTTCGCATATATTATCATTAATGATAGTAATGGGAGAAGTAATAATATATACAAATTACTTTTACATGTAATTTGCATATAAATTACTTAAGATCCAGGTAAGTAGCTCCAGCAGTTTTCTTACATTGTATATGGTTATTACAGTTAAGATAAATTTCTACATAAAGGATTAGAAGAATGTAGTATCAGATTTAAAATATTCAACAGAGGGGCACCTGGCTGGCTCAGTCAGTACAAGCATGAGATTCTTGATCTCTGGGTAGTAAAGTAAGTTCAAGCCACTGGGTACAGAGCTCATTTAAAAATAAGTAAGTAAACAAATAAATAAATGAAATAAAATGTTCAGCAGATACACATCAGATAATGTATGGAGAAGGCATTTAATTATTTATTTAAAAATGAGTTATTGATGCTAAATGGGTGATGGGCATTAAGGAGGGCACTTGTTGGGAGGAGCAATGAATGTTACATGTAAGTGATAAATCACTAAATTCTACTCCTGTAACCATTATTACACTATATGTTAACTAACTTGGATTTCAATAAAACTTAAGAAATAAATAAGTAAAAATAAAAATAAAAAAAGTTATTGAGCACACTGTGTGTGCTTTAAAAAAAAAATAGACCACTTCTGCCCTCTAGGAGCTTACAATGTCCTAGAAAATGTAAACTTAAAAAAAAAAAAAAAATCCTACCACTCCTAAATGAATCTTTGTAGCATACTACTACCCGTCAACTTAGCTCACTTTTATTTTTTTTTTTATTTTTTTTTTATTTTTTTTTTATTTTTTTTTTAATTTATTTTTTTTTTTAATTTTTTTAACACTTATTTATTTTTGAGACAGAGAGAGACAGAGCATGAACACGGGAGGGGCAGAGAGAGAGGGAGACACAGAATCTGAAACAGGCTCCAGGCTCTGAGCGGTCAGCACCAGAGCCCGACGTGGGGCTCGAACTCACGGACCATGAGATCATGACCTGAGCCGAAGTCGGCCGCTTAACCAACTGAGCCACCCAGGCGCCCCTTAGCTCACTTTTATCCAATGAACTTCAATGACCCAGAAAGCACCAAGATTTCTTAATTATAATAATAGGCTCTTCTAAGTAGAGATAAATAAAATCTCCCATTATTTTCCCTATTAGGTCATAATTTAATACTCCTTCCTTTATCTTATAACCCAGACAGACCTTTCTCTTTTTTGCATAGCTTTCACATAGCTAGCTGGAGATTTTGTACACCCCTCATATGCTACTTGTAAGTTTTAAAAAGAACAAACAAAATTAGGGATAACTGGGAATGGCAACACAAATCCCAAGTTTTATTTTTATTTTTTTTTTTTTAATTTTTTTAATGTTTATTTATTTTTGATAGAGAGACAGAGCATGAACGGGGGAGGGTCAGAGAGAGAGGGAGACACAGAATCTGAAACAGGCTCCAGGCTCTGAGCTGTCAGCACAGAGCCCGACGCGGGGCTCGAACCCACGGACCATGAGATCATGACCTGAGCCGAAGTCGGCCGCTTAACTGACTGAGCCACCCAGGCGCCCCTCAAATCCCAAGTTTTAAAGACTGAACATATTTTTCAGTTGTCTACCTCTAAGAACATGCCTGTAAAAGGTCTGCAATACAAATAACACACATACACAGGGGCACCTGGGTGGCTCAGTCGGTTAAGCAACCAACTCTTGATTTCAGCTCAGGTCATGATCTCACGGTTCATGAGATCAAGTCCTACGTAGAGCTCTGCACTGACAGTGAGAAGACTGCTTGGGATTCTCTCTCTCTCTCTCTCTCTCTCTCTCTCTCTTCCTCCCCTGCTCGCACTCTCTCTCAAAATAAATAAATAAACTTAAAAAAAGGTAAACAAAAAAACAACACATGCACACACACAATACTGAAATGCATGAAAAAATCCTGGTATAATTTGTACCCATTTCCCTCCGACTTGTTTCCTGCCCTTAAATACTGTGGGATCACGGTTCACCAGTGACCATACTATCAAACATTACAGAAGGTGTGGTACTTCAATTTTACAAGAACTAACTTCTTTAAAATACAAACAACTTTATGCCCCTTATGAGAACCTGTGATCAGGTTTAATATCTACAAATAATCTGTTTCTACAGCCTCCATACAGAGGGTCATCAAGTTAGAAATAGGATTATCAAATTAGAAATAAGCCTGTTTTATTTTTTATTTTTATTTGAGAGAGAGAGAAAGAGAGTGAGCAGGGAAAAAGGGCAGAGGGAGAGACAGAGAGAATCCCAAGAGGCTCCACACTCAGCAAGGAGCATGATGCAGGGATCGATCCCATAACCCCAGGATCTGGGCCTGAGTCGAAATCAGGAGTCGGATGCTCAACCAACTGAGCCACCCAGGCACCCCTTAAGACCTGAGCTGAGATCAAGAGTCAGATGCTTAACTGACGAAGCCACTCAGGCGCCCCTATCTTATTTTATTGAATGGATGTTTTTAGATGGTTAAAAACTGCTACCTTCACAGTAGCTGTCAAGGATCCCATGTCTATGAAACCAGGCAGGGGTAACAGAATATCTAGAACTACCAGTACAAAGAGAGGAATAGTGACTTCTCTGAATTTCTTTTTGAACTGTAATTATATCTTTATATCCTATATCCTAATCTATGAGTTCTAAAAACAAAATGTAAAAATAGGCTTAAGTCTACCTACCATAACTGTTAGCAAGGGCAACTCTAAGGAATGATCTAACACTCTAATATCCTAAGGTTCCAAGAACCATTTCAGATCTTAAAACAAAAGCTTTACCTATGAAAAATGTACAGTGTATTTCTAACTAAAAATTGAAACTTTTTGCAAAACAATATTTTTCTTATAGCATGTAGTTTCCCCTAAAAGGCGATAAACTCTTTATTCTTGCTTTGTGCCTTAAGACATAATCTGCTTTTATCCTTTAGCAAAATATGAACCAGCTACTAGGCTGACAATGCCAAGAACCATGACAAAATGGATTATTAATGAGAAACTGAACTCCAGAACTCTATTAATTTATGTCTTCCTGTCGGATCCAAAAGATATATCAGCCTTCTCACTCAAAAGAAAAAAATGCCAACACTGTACTTTGTTTTAAAGTTCTCCACAGATGAAGAATTCATTATCCAAAGTACAGTTCTGTTATTTCAGGCTTTCTTGTAGAATAAAGAATCTTTATCAAATGGCTAAGAAAGCTGCTGACAAGTGCAAGTACCTTGCAAAATATATTTACGTCAAACATTCACTGAGAAAACGGGGGAGGGGCAGAAAAAAGGTGAAAGCCCCTGCGAGAGTCCTATCCCCATCCTCCACCAGCAGTCTTTAGAAAACTAAGCCCTTTTGATTCCAGTTACAAAATGGTAAGCAGCATTAATACAACTGCATGTTTGTGGGCTTTTTTAATTCCTAATTACACTAATTATTCTGACATGAAGGGAAATGATCTAACAAGTGAAGAGAAGAATGTGTGATTTCTTTATGCATAAACAACAATGTTTAAGTGACAGAAAATATCCTTTTAAGCTTTCATAAAAAAAATCTATCTAATCTATGCTTATCATAATATTTATGAAATAAAAAAACCAGAGAGGAAAAATTGCTATAATGTACTCTGTGTGACCTCTGCTTTCTACGGAGAATGAAAACAGCCTTTTGCTTTTCAATCCCCATCAAAGTGGAGTAAAAGGAGGGACAGCGTTCCCGTGCTCACTGCCATTAATCATTGCTTTCTTCAAGCAAGTGCGTATTAATTTCTGTCATCCCAAACATCATCGAGTATTGTTACAGCACCGTTCACTCCTCATTCACCACCAGTTGTTACCAGTTTCCCTACACTGAGCAGAGACAGGGTGAATCGTGTGGATTTCAGTGTTAGAGGCCTTTATCCCTGGGGTGCTGACACCAATTAAGCCATTTCAAGAAGAAATGAGAACAGGCCCAACCCTTCCATGTAACAAGAGCTTGCACCTAGCTTTGGCAGGTTGCCATTTTCTCTAGCTTCACACTATAGAAATACTCTTCTCCACATCCTTTTGAATGATTCAGGCTGTTTACATGTAATCGGGAACAGTATCTTTTTGTTCATTTCTTCAGGTTCAAACTTAGTGCCCAACATAACCTAACACAAAAGACCAGGATAATCTAGACGGTAATCTAGAAAGATGAATGCTATTATTTACAGGATCATTAAATTCAGGTTAGGAAATGAAAACATATATTCTCTTTAATTCTGCGATAAAAAAAAATTTTTAAAGGCATTTCAGGCACAAATTAGAGAGACCCCAAAAGCGACTGCTTTTCTCAAACTTGGTTGATTGAAGACAAAATGTTTAATTCCATTAGCTCAATTTTAGCACTGTATTTCCTGGAAGAATTCATATACACAGGAATATAAACCAGATACTTCCAGCGTTAACGGCAGAGTTGGTGTCCAGTTTAAAGAGGCTTGTTACCAACACCGTATGGACATTTGCTTTCCTTTGGAGTCTTTGGTCAGGCACTACAGGCTCTGCTTTGTAAAAGGTTACCTCCAACTCCAACAAAAATCTGCTCAAGTGAGTTTAATTAAGATCATTTTTGCATCACTAAATATAGAGATCCATCAAACTCTTTCACAATATTGTTGATTTTTTTGACCGCTTTAGATCTAATCATTCTCCTTGTTTTAGACATTTACATCTGCT